>NC_056448.1:32605460-32662960 GCF_018296145.1 Oncorhynchus tshawytscha
AGGGAAGTGTTGTTAATGCATCGTTGGTATCTGCATGTTCAAAGTGCTGCAATTATGAGACCTACCATCTTCAGCTGTAAGTGGAGAGCATGACAGATCTGTATTTTTAAATGCATGTCTTTGAGAAGCCATGGGATAATTACCCCAACCACTACAGAGTACAGACACTCGGTAGTGTGGAGCTGGGTTTAGAACTGGGGCTAATGCTGGGGCTGCATGGGTGGGAAGCCCAGACATGGTAAGTTAATGCCAGAGCTAGGAAACAGGCGACAAGTTTGCTGTTGCAGAATGAGTACTGCTGTACTAGCTTAGCATGTTTTAAATAACTACAACTGAGTCCAAGTTCCTCAAACAAAAGACACAGATGATTAGCATAGAGCCCCACAGTGGAGGTGTCATAATACCCATAAAACCTAGCGGTCAAACAGGGAAATGGATCCAATCGTTTTTCACATTTTTTTTAACCATATGGACTGTTAGAAACACTTAAAATAAGTGCTGTGTTTTGTGTAGGCTTACCCTGGCATGCCGTTTTGATAACCGTGTAAATATCTCTCGCACAAGGTGACTTTTATCAATATATTTAGCTCTATTTACTCTCAGATTTGAAAATGCTAATTAGCATTAAAGTATACATCATGCAAGACTACAAATCCCTGTAAACTCCTGCGTGTCAATTTAATACTTGCACAAGACAGTTCACATAATTGTCCATTTAAAGGAATGTAGTCGATTTATTCATTACTATATTTAGCTAACATTAGATTGTTAATCCAGAGATTCTTACCTTTTCCTCGATTCGGCAGTCTCGCCCAGATCATCATGGCATTTGTATATATTTATGATAGCCACATTAGCAGCTAATTAGCATTTCATTTTAGAGGGGATAAGTACTGGAAAAAATATTGATAAATATCACCTTGTCCTAGAAATATTTACATTATATTTACACTAGAGATTTGCATTAGCCTGTTTAGGACGTTCTTTGAACCAACTGACGATCTGTTGAGATGATCTATACTGTTTCAGTCGCTCGGATGCTTTTTCCGGTGAGATACATTCAGCCTCTTGCAAAAATTATGAAACACAGAGACGACATTATTTTTTCTTATTTTCTTGGTACATTTTTTGGAGTAAGACTGGCTTCCCTTGGTGTCCATGAATACACACCACTGAATACATGTCAATACAGCATGGCTCATCAGTACACTTCTTCACAAACCATTTCTCCAGGCTCAAGAGCTGGCTGGTGATGAGATTAATTAACAGTGAAATGCCAATAAAGCGTCAAATTAGGTCCTAATCCTCACCATCACTGTGACGGACAGCTTGTGGAGGAGCATTGCTAATGAGATTAATTAACACCTTGGCCAATTAACATCTTGGCCATGTTCTGTTATAACCTCCATCCAACACAGCCAGAAGAGGACTTGCCACCCCTCTTCTAAAACAGATAACATCTAAGTTCGGTCGAGCAGCAGTCCAAGGTAGTAGGAAATAGCTAACTACCTCTCCTTTTAACGTTGGCTTTGTACTTTTACCATTGCACATTTGTGCGTCGTCAAACAAAGCCAAACCTGCATATTCTTCTTTTCGCTTTCCATTTAGCTAATACTCTCTGATTGATCATACCTGGTGGGAACCATGTTTTCTGCTCGCTTTCTTGGACAAGGACAAGCTGTGTTTGCCAACGTTTTATTTCCATCACAGCTTTTAGTACTAAAAGTGTAAGACAGTAACCTGCAACTGTGAGTAGGAGAATGTGAGGAGACAGGTGGGGAGGATGAGTCACCAGAGACATAGTGTTCTTTCCCTGATGACAGACAAGAGGCTGCATTCCAAATGGCACCCTAGTTCCCATATTTCCCTATGGGCCCTGATGAAAAGTAGTGCACTACATAGGGAGCCATTTGAGACACACATGTTTTGTCTTCCTTTGAAATGTATATTCTTTCCATGATTTCCAGTCTTATTATTTAAGTAGGCAAGTCAGTTAAGAACAAATTCTTATTTACAATGACAGCCTACCAGGGAACAGTGGGTTTACTGCCTTGTTCAGGAGCAGAAAAACAGATTTTTAATTTGTCAGCTCAGGGATTTGATCCAGCAACCTTTCAGTTACTGGCCCAATGCTCTAACCACTAAGCTACTTGCCACCCCCTTCTAGCAAGCTCTCTCAAATTGCTGCTTCAGCCATAAGACACAGGAAAATAGTGGCACACACAACTGTGGAAAAGATGGTGTAATGCCATGGAGTCATGGAGTAATGCCATGCAGCTGAACAAGCTTTAACAATGTCCCATTAACACCAAGATGTGTCGGCCCATACTTTCTGTCTATAAAGGTAATGGCTGCCTTGCTTGCTGAAGAGTTTTCTTATTATTTTCCTAAATAATGCCATTACAGTTTAAATCTATAATTTAGCTAAGATACGTAAAACCAGAATAGGACTCAGAATAGACCAGAATGAAACCAGCAGAGGATCTCGAAACAGCGTAGGTTTGTCCTTCACATGACAGGCTAAAATGATTAGCTAATGTGACTTGACGATTGAAATCTGGGATGGGAATCTTTTTTCCATTTCAGAGAGAGAGAAAGAGAGTCATGTCTCAATACCAATAGGATCATGTCTCAATACCAATAGGATCATGTCTCAATACCAATAGGATCATGTCTCAATTCCAATAGGATCATGTCTCAATTCCAATAGGATCATGTCTCAATACCAATAGAATCATGTCTCGATTCCAATAGGATCATGTCTCAATACCTATAGGATCATGTCTCAATACCAATAGGATCATGTCTCAATACCAATAGGATCATGTCTCAATACCAATAGGATCATGTCTCAATACCAAGAGGATCATGTCTCAATACCAATAGGATCATGTCTCAATACCAAGAGGATCATGTCTCAATACCAATAGGATCATGTCTCAATACCTATAGGATCATGTCTCAATACCAATAGGATCATGTCTCAATACCAATAGGATCATGTCTCAATACCAATAGGATCATGTCTCAATACCTATAGGATCATGTCTCAATACCAATAGGATCATGTCTCAATACCAATAGGATCATGTCTCAATACCAATAGGATCATGTCTCAATACCAAGAGGATCGTGTCTCAATACCAATAGGATCATGTCTCAATACCAAGAGGATCATGTCTCAATACCAAGAGGATCATGTCTTTTTTTAAAGGAGATGTACAAAACATCCGACCTTTCATAAGAATTAAGTCTCACTCTGGATCCAACCCAGGCACATCCACTGTCAGGAGCCAAGCATCCATCTGGATTCTGCTGGCTCTGTGTGTGTGAGTGTCTATGTGTTCGTATGTGTGTGTGTGTGCATGCATTTGTGCAGCTGTGTTTGAATTCCACCATTCTGACCTTTTGACATTCAGTTGAGTTCTGTAATTCAACCCCATCACAGGACTGGTTAGGAATGTTTTGTTGTAGAAGATAGGGTGTTTTAGAGGTGACAGAAGGTAATATGTACAGTACAGAACATGTCTACTGTTTTAGTATGAGGTCATCTGATAGTTAAAGGTGAAAAATTAGTAGCTTGAAAATTCACTCTGTTCCCACCTCTCATTAGAGAAAATTAGATATTTTATATTTTAGCATTATATTGCCAAGTTCAAATGTGATATGCCCATTATGCCCTGAATAAGTTGAGATAAAGTGTTCTTTGTAGAATCCCCCTACCTGTAATATGAACAGAACGTACAACCATTGGACTAGTCAGCAGCAGATTATCCACTGGGCCCAGCTACAACTAACCCATACTATACTAATTGTAGAAGAGCGCCTGGGGAAAGCGCTTCAGTGACAAGCTCTAACTCACCGCCTGATTGGCAGTCAGAGGACCATAGGAATGATGGATGAACCATAGTACCCTGGCTCTCACACCCAACCTGGGAACAGCCAGGTTGCTAGTGAGATGTGTCTGGGTTGAGAGGGAACAGCCAAACTGTAGTGATGGGAACGAGTGAGTGTTAGGAGTAGTCAGCTGGGACCAGCCAGAGAGCTAAAGGGATGGGGCTGGGACAGGGACTGGGTTGTCAGAGTGCTGGGAGGGGTGAGAATGGGCATGGGAGAGGATGGGGGAGGTAGACTGGGACCAGCCACAGAGGGATGGAGATCGGGATGTTCAGAGATACCTTTGCACAAAATACACACAGCCACTAAACAGTTAAACAGTTTCTCATACATTGAAAATCTGTTCCTTCCCATCCTCAACCCCATCTGTTCATCTGACTCCAGAGACAACTGCATTCTTTAGTGAGTGCCCATGTTCTGTCAGGAGTAGGATCGGCCCATCAAAGACAGTTTAGCTGTGGTCTATGAGAAGAGTGGCCGTCTCTCTCCTCTTCACATGGCAATATCTCTGCTGTGTGTCTGAACTGGAGATCGATCATCCAGCACTCAGTCCACAGACGTTTTCAGGGCAGGAGTGGAACCCTTGGAATAGAGCGATTGGAGGAATCCTGGTGTTAGCATTGTCTACTGTAGGCAGAAATGGCCCTTAAATACTAGTCTCTAACCTGTTGAGTTATTTTTATGCTGGCAATTGTTGAGTGGGTCAGGGACAGGGACAGTAGACTTTTGAAGGGGTTGGGACAACTCCTTCAGGTGTGAACATATTTTTGCTTACAACAGGTGGTCCATGCGGAAAAACAGTTGTCCCACTCCCAACCCATGAATTGTGTTGAATTGAAGTATCGTCAATTTTTGTGTGTCTTCTTGAGCCTGCTGTGTGACACAATGTGGTCCCCTGACTTAGCCATGGTCAGAATGTTCTTGTGTATCCGTTTTCCACTGAACTGTGGAGGCGTTTGAGAAAAATGAACAAGTGTTTTAACAGGATGCCAGAATTTCACAGCTAGGATTTGTAGTTGATGGCAAACATTTCCTCATGACTATTAGACCTTTCACATCTCTAGCGTACTCTAGGGTTTTATCTTGCAACACCAGTGTGAGCGAGTAAAGGCGAGAGGGGGGAGAGGGAGTCTGACAGAGAAAGGGAAAAGATAGGTGTGATTTTGACTCAACTTGCACCTCAAGCAAAGCCTCAAGGCAAAGGGAACATTACCCCTATTTGTTTGATTGTGAGGGAGAGAGAATAGAATGAGGCTGTGGAGGGGAGAGTAAAAGACAGATAAGTGTGTGTGTGTGAGTGTAGTATGTTAAATGTGTGTGAGAGAGACTCAGAGGTGTGCTGACAAAACTGCTGAAAGGAATGAAGCACTATCCATGTTGTGTCCATGTCAGGGACAAGGAGGGAGGACACTGGTGGATGTGTTGGCTGCAACTAGGCCTCGTTCAGTCAACCCTCTCTGTTTGTGTGTGATGTTAATGAGCCTGGGGGGTTTCTTCAGAAAGTATAGTTTCATCCACACGCCAACACTGAAGTCACACTGACTCACTGCCTGACTAACTGACTCACTGCCTGACTAACTGACTCACTGCCTGACTAACTGACTCACTGCCTGACTAACTGACTCACTGCCTGACTGCCTAGCTCTCAAAGCAATAAGGATCAATGGAAGCCCCTCACCATGGATAGTTAATTAATGGCCATTTTGTTTTCAAACAGCTTACATCACTTTGCTATCTGTGGCTTTTTGAACTAATCTTTTCACAAGATTATTATGAAAGTCAGAATAACTTTTCTTCATTGCTAACATGTCTCATATATATACAGTGCATTCGGGAAGTATTCAGACGCCTTGACTTTTCCCCCATTTTGTTACGTCACAGCCTTATTTTATAATGCATTAAATTGTTCTTTTTCCCTCATCAATCTACACACAATGCCCATAATGACACAGCAAAAACGGGTCTTTAGACATTTTTTGCAAATGTATTACAAATAAAAAACGGAAATATAACATTTACATACACTACCGTTTTAGGAAAGAAAAGCACATTCTTTGCTCATTAAATAACATCAAATTGATCAGAAATACAGTGTAGACATTGTTAATGTTGTAAATGACTATTGTAGCTGGAACAGCTGATTTTTAATGGAATATCTACGTAGGTGTAGCAACCATCACTCCTGTGTTCCAATGGCATGTTGTGTTTAACCAATCCAAGTTAATCATTTTAAAAGGCTAATTGATCATTAGAAAACCCTTTTGCAATTATGTTAGCACAGCTGAAAACTGTTGTCCTGATTAAAGAAGCAAAAAAACTGTCCTTCTTTAGACTAGTTGTGTATCTGGAGCATCAGCATTTGTGGGTTCGATTACAGGCCCAAAATGGCCAGAAACAAAGACCTTTCTTCTAAAATTCGTCAGTCTATTCTTGTTCTGAGAAATGAAGGCTATTCCATGTGAGAAATTGAAGATCTTGTACAACGCTGTGTACTACTCCCTCACAGAACAGCACAAACTGGCCCTAACCAGAACAGTATCTAGTTTGAGAAACAGACGCCTCACAAGTCCTCAACTGGCAGCTTCATTAAATAGTGGCCGCAAAACACCAGTCTCAACATAAACAGTGAAGAGGCGACTCTGGGGTGCTGGCCTTCTAGGCAGAGTTCCTCTGTCCATTGTCTGTGTTCTTAATCTTTTCTTTTTATTGGCCAGTCTGAGATATGGCTTTTCCTTTGCCTAGAAGGCCAGCATCCCGGAGTCGCCTCTTCACTTTTGACGTTTTGGGGGTACTTTTTAATGAAGTTGCCAGTTTCGGCTTTCTTCAATGTGTAGTTACAATTTTAATTGAATTCTTAACAGCAAGTGTTGGTTTCTTGAGGAGGGGAGCAATTTGGATCATTTTGAAGTCAGAGGGGATGCAGCCAGTGGTTAGGGATGAGTTTATGAGGGAAGTGAGGAATGGGAGAAGGTCTCCAGAGATGGTCTGGAGAAGGGAGGATGGGGATAGGTTTGAGCGGTCAGGTTGTCGGGCAGCCAGACCTCACTATACGCAAGATGAGAAGTGGAGAAGGGAGGATGGGGATGTGTTCGAAAGGTCAGGTTGTTGGGCAGCCAGACCTCACTAGACGCAAGATGTCATCTGGAGAGAGAGGGGAGACTGTGTAAGTGGACTCAATAGGTTGAGTCAATGAGTAGCAAATGTCATTAACTTTAACAAAGTTGTCTGCAGAGAGGGAGAAGGAAGGGGGAGTGGGTGGAGGATGAAGGAGGGAGGAGAAGGTGGAAAAGAGTTTCCTAGGGGTAGAGGCAGAAGCTTGAAATTTAGAGTGGTAGAAAGTGGCTTAGCAGATACAAAGGAGGAGAAGGTAGAGAAGAGGGAGTGAAAGGATGATAGGTCCTCCGGAAGTTTAGCTTTCCTCCATTTTCGCTCAGCTGCCCGCAGCCCTGTGAGGGCTGAGCCGGCCGGGAGCAAAGGAGACAGTGCGAGTCATAAGATGCAGAAAGGGAGGAGAGTAGGGTCGAAGAGGCAAAATCAGCAGACAGGAGTGAGAAGGATTTGCAGAAGGGAGAGATGATAGGATAGAAGAGCAGAGAGAAGTGGGAGAGAGAGATTGCGATGGAGCATGAGCATCTGGGGGGCTGAATGGTTAGGGATGCAGGAAAGGGCGACAGAAAAGGAAACAAAGTAGTGATCAGAGACCTGGAAGGGGGGTGCAGTGAGGTTAGTAGGCTAGCAGCCTCTAGTAAAGATGAGGTCAAGCGTATTGCCTGCCTTGTGAGTTGGGGATTTTGAAATGGTGAGGTCAAAAGAGGCAAGGAGGGGAAAGAGAGAGTTGAATTCAAGGCAGATGTTGGGAGGTTGAAGTCACCAAGTACGAAGAGCGGTGAGCCATTGTCAGGAAATGAGCTTATCAAGGTGTTCTTGTATAACAGTCTAAATGTGGCTTTTAGGAAGGAGGTGAAATCAAATTCTTATTTTAAACCGTGTGGAGATACAGAATTTAATTTATATATCCACATGGCTTCTCTTTGGAGTAATTTGTTGTCATAGTCACCTCCTCTACTGTGTGGATGAACTTTTTCGATCCCGACTTTGATTTTGTTCTTGATAAAGTGTCTCGCAACTGGCGAGGTGATATCTTGACGTCTAATAGTGGATTTATGGCGCGAGATGTTTTCCAAAATAAATCTTATTACAAGATCACTGAAGCATATAAATAACTCCTTTAGTCGTGCAATTTATACATGACTTTATCTCATAGGTCCTAGAAGTCTGAGGGCAGACAAAGTTAGAACGTTTATGGTGCCACAAGATGTACAAGCTCTACTGAGAGGAGCATCCTTTTATGAATGCCTCTTTTCTCTCTCTGACCACATCTGATTTGACCAATATGTTTGATAGATTTCTATATAAGGTCCTACAGTCAACAGTGCATGTCAGAGCAAAAACCAAGCCATGAGATTGAAGGAATTGTCCTTAAAGCTCTGAGACAGGATTGTGTCAAGGCACACATCTGGGGAAAGGTACCAAAACATTTCGGCAGCATTGAAGGTCCCCAAGAACTCAGTGGCCTCCATCTTTAAAGGAAGAAGTTTAGAACCACCAACATTCTTCCTGGAACTGGTATTATGCAATATTGTGTGTAGATTGATGAGGGGGAAAAATGATGTTGTCTGTTTTAGAATAAGGCTGTAACCTAACAAAATGTGGAAAAAGTCAAGGGGTCTGTATACTTTTTGAATGCACTGTATATACAAAAGTGTGTGGACACACCTTCAAATTAATTGCATTTGGCTATTTCAGCTACACGAGTTGCTGACAGGTGTATAAAATGGAGCACACAGCCATGCAATCTCCATAGACAAACATTGGCAGTAGATTGGCCCTACTGAAGAGCTCAGTGACTTTCAACGTGGCACGGTCATAGAATGCCACCTTTACAACAAATCAGTTAGTCAAATTTCTGCCCAGCTAGAGCTGCCCCGGTCAATTGTCAGTACTGTTAGTGTGAAGTGGAAATGTCTAGGAGCAACAACAGCTCAGCCGTGAAGTGGTAGGCCACACAAGCTCACAGAACTGGACCGCCAACGGCTGAAGCACGTAGCCCGTTAAAATCGTCTGTACTCAGTAGCAACACTCACTACCGAGTTCTAAACTGCCTCTGGATGCCATGTCAGCACAATAACTATTCATCGAGAGCTTCATGAAATGGGTTTCCATGGCCGACTAGCCACACACAAGCCTAAGAGCACCATGCGTAATGCCAAGTGTCGGCTGGAGTGGTGCCATTGGACTCTGGAGCTGTGGAAATGCGTTTTCTGGAATGAGGAATCACGCTTCACCATCTGGCAGTCTGACAGATTAATCTGGTTTGACACATGCCAGGAGAACGATACCTGCCCCAATGCATAGTGTCAACTGTAAAGTTTGTTGGAGAAGGAATAATGGCCTGGGGCTGTATTTATCATTCGAGCTGGGCCCCTTAGATCCAGTGAAGGTCATTCTTAATGCTACAGCATACAATGACATTCTATACGATTCTGTTCTTTCAACTTTGTGGCAACAATTTGGGGCTTTTCCTGTTTCAGCATGACAATGCCCCCATGCACAAAGCGAGGTCCATACATAAATAGTTTGTCGATATCAGTGTGGAAGAACTTGACAGAACTGCAAAGAGCCCTGACCGCAACCCCATCTAATTATTTAATTATCCCCTCTGTTCTCATCTTCCTATGTCTATCCACTGCCTTCAACACCGTGAACCATCAGATCCTCCTCTCCACCCTCTCAGGGCTGCGTGTCTCTGGCTCTGCACAATCTTGGATTGCATCCTACCTGGCAGACCGCTCCTACCAGGTGATATGGAGAGGATCTGTATCTACACCACGTACTGGTGTCCCCCAGGGCTCGGTTCTAGACCCTCCCCTCTTCTCTCTATACACCAAGTCACTCAGATCCATCATATTCTCACATGGTCTCTCCTATCATTGCTATGCAGAAGACAGTCAACTACTTTTCTCCTTCCCCCTTTTGACACCCAGGGGTTGACACGCATCTCTGCATGCCTGGCATATATCTTAGCTTGGATCCCGGCCCACCACCTCAATCTCAACTTGACAAAAAGGAGCTGCTCTTCCTCCCGGGGAAAGCCTGCCCTCTCAAATACCTCTCCATCAAGGTTGACAAATCCACAGTGTCGCCCTTCCAGAGTGCAAAGAACCTTGGCGTAACCCTGGACAACACCCTGTCATCAAAGCAGTGACCCGCTCCTGCAGGTTCATGCTCTACAACATCCGTAGAGTACGACCCTACTCACACAGGAAGCGGCGCAGGTCCTAATCCAGGCACTTGCCATCTCCCGTCTGGACTACTGCAACTCACTGTTGGCTGGGCTCCCTGTTTGTGCCATCATACCCCTGCAACTTATCCAGAATGCTTCAGCCCACCTGGTTTTCAACCGTCCCAAGTTCTCCCATGTTACCCCGCTCCTCCGCACGCCCCACTGGCTTCCAGTCGAAGCTCACATCCACTATAAGACCATAGTGCTTGCCTTTGGTGCAGCAAGAGGAACTGCCCCTCCTAACCTTCAGGCTATGCACTCTGTTCTGCCACTTCTGGTTTCTTCGGCCCTCCCACCCCTACGAAGAACACAGCTAAAGCTCTTCTCTGTCCTGGCACCCCAATGGTGGAACCAGCTTCCACCTGAAGCTAGGACAGTGTAGTCCCTGCCCATCTTCCGAAACCCTACCTCTTGGAAGAGTATCTTATGTACTTCCTGTACCAGCACTTGACCCCCCCCTCCCCTTCTAGCTCTGATTTTGCTGATAGTTACTTTATTGAGGAAAAGTGTACTTACTATGCCAGTGATATGTGGTTGTCCCACCTAGTTATCTTAAGATGAACACACTAACTGTATGTCACTCTGGACAAGAGTGTCTGCTAAATGACAAAAATTGAAATGTACTTATGTCTGCTGTCCCTCATTTTACCATCTAATAGTCAAATGATAGTGTGAAAGCAGGTGAGCTGATTCTACTCTTTTTTGGACATTTTCTGGTGTTTTGTGATGGAAAACTAAGGGGGTCGAGCATAACACGCCAACCCTGATATCCATTGTGACAGGCTAGAGCTATTTTCAGTTAAATTACCCCTCCCTTTTGCACACAACAAGCTTCCTTTCCCGCTCTCACAATGGGATTAATGGTTGATTTAAGATGAAATCATCAAACTTGTTAACAAACATCAAACCTGTTTCTATTTGGCATGTTGTGTAGCCACTTACTAAATTATTTAACCTCTTGAGATGGGATTAAAAAATATTAATAATAATTATGAAGTTGAATATGTGCTCTTCATGACAGAATGTTCAAATTAGGTGAAATCGAAATATTTTTTATTTTATACCAAGTTATTCTTCTCAACCAATTGGTGAAACGACACAGGTTCTATTTCAGTGTGTCCACAGCTCAAATTCTCTAATTTATTATTCAAATTGTTAGAATAGCTTTTCATTTGGTGTATTGGAAAGTAATGTATCGGATATGAAAACAACATTTATCTTTAGAAGTCTTGTTGAACTATCTGTCTGTTCTTGTCCAACACGTTTTTGTCTCTCCCGCTTTAACGCCCCTTTTCATAGCGGATTGTTTGTTGAAAGGATGCCCCGCGGGAGGCAAAAACTTCAGCACACCAAGAGTGGGCGTTTCACTAAACTTTTCCTCCATTCCAAAGCCAATTGTAAGGCCTGTTCTATAAATCGAGCCCTCTGATTTGCTTTCCTGTCCTGTCCGCAACCTGACTGACAGCCTGCTAGGGGACCTTTTTACCCTCTAAATTACTTCCCAGGGCTCCAGTGACGATTGAGAGAGGGGGCAACACTTCTGATCCGAGGCTCAGCAGCGCAGGGTAGCCTTTTCAGAGGAGCGAGAAGAGGAGTGGAGAGGACGAGTGCGAGAGGGTGTCCCATCCGTCACACTAGCTGGATGAATCCACACTCCAAAACGTATGGCTGCTTGAGAAAATAACGCTATTTTCCCCTTCTCTCTTTCTCTGGGACCTTTGGCTACCAGTTCTCTCCTAATCAGAAGTTGTCACAAGTATTTTTTCAGTTGCTCTTAAAAAGTTAACCCACTTTTGTCGTGGACGTCACTGGCGACCATGGATACACATATAAGATGGAAAGTAAAACGGAGGATAAAGGACTCGCAAATCACTTTAGCGATACTTCTACTTTGTGTCACATCACAAGCCAGTTCAGGTAAGATACCACATCCTCTATTGCAGTCTATTGCTGCTGCGCACTATTTTGCCCGTTCTTAAGACAGTGATATGTTATCATGTGCAACAAGTCCGTATCATACACACCATTGTGCAACGTCAATTCTACGCCCCTCTTTTAAACCATGATTTCATTGTCTGGTTACTGGAATATGGTCCACATTCATATTGGTGTCATAAACTGAAATGACCGCAGGCCCAGTCAAGGCTTTTTAAAGAATGGCACTGGTGCTTGTTCGTATACTTTGTACTGTATTGCTCAGTGTGTTGATAAAGTCTATCGATTTGGTAAGAGCCCGCTGCATAGAGGACTTGCAGCGCCAAAGATAACTATTTTTCCAGCAATTTTTCCAGAAACTCTTCAGATTACCTTCTCTGCCTCCAGCGATGGATTAGTGCATTCTGAAAGATGGGGTCCTCCTGCGCCATCTATAGTGCGTCTTCTGATGCACATCATTTAGCATATATTATTAGAATCTTTAAGTCTTTAAGATGTATTGTGCTGTGCGCACATAGGCTACACATTGCTATGCTGGATGATAGGACTACTGTAAAGATATAGAGCTTACTTGTTATAGTGTTGAATTGATCAACCTGGAAACCAAGCTCACCTTTTATAGCCCATAGGAAAATAATTGGACCTTTCTTCCCTCTTGTCGATACATTGTAGACTATTTCTTCTTTAGGCATACTTCACTGAAATGTATTTTCATAATCTAACTGAAAAAAAACTTTATGCAGCATTGTCGATATGATATAAAATATATAGTAATTTCTTGGGGGTTTCATATTTGGCAAGCTTTTGCGCTTTAGTTGGTATTTTAGACTTGATGACATGTACATCCATGAGCTTAATGTGCTCCATATTGACATATGAAACAGTTGACTTTAAAGTTCAAATGGGTGTTTCTTTAATGAGAAACCGAATGGAGCGCAGCTCTCGTGAGAGGGCGTGGCCGTCCGTCTGAAGTGGCAGCGTGGAGCCGAAGCTTGGCATTTCATTGTGGGCAGGGATGCGCATGGACATACCACAAATGGTCAATAAAAGAGTGTAATGTCTCTGTGAAATTGTCTTCAAGGTTTTTTTTAAACTAAAAAAAACCTATCCCATAAACATTTGCCTTGCTATCCTCCAGCTGTCTGTTTTATATGCACTCTATGATGAGAAAACAAGGTTAGTGATCACCTGTAACCAAAGGTTGTTTAAAGGCTGTGCCTAGGGGAACTGCTCGAATGCTGTGTTTTTGCAATCAGGCTCTTTTACTCTACTTTCCAACAGCTTTTTACAACTCAAATCACTTTTGGAAATTAATTGTGTGAGTTACATGTTGCTAGATGAAAGAAAGTGGTTCATGCTGTGGACAGGAGCTTCAGTGGGTGATGTGGGGGATTTGAGTCAGGCCTAGTGTCCTACATATATTATTAGCTCACTGGCCTGCATGGCATGGTAGGTGACCTCAGCTTGAATGCTGGCTACTGTGGAGCTCTCAGCCAGTCAGAAATCCAGTCAGTTAGTCAGTTAAAAGCAGTGGAGGCTGCTGAGCGGAGGACAGCTCATAGTAATGGCTGGAATGGAGTCAATGGAATGGTATTAACCAATGGAAACCACATGTTTGATACCCTTCCATTGATTTATATTCCAGCCATTATTATGAGCTGTCCTTCCCTCAGCAGCCTCCACTCACTAAAAGGCTGTTAGATTAACATATGGCCTGGTCTGTTCCTTCCACATACCTCAATATGAGAGGTGGAGATCTGGACGGGATTAAATTCCCTTTGACTGTAATTTGGTAACAATCAACCTAAATTCTATGGGCCTGCAAAGACGAGTCTGAGTTGTGTGCTAATGATTGAAACAATGACATATTCATGTGAATCCTGAATGCAGACGTTGATTGATTATTGACTATGGCCCTTTGGACTTCATGAAGTCGGGGCGGCAGGGTAGCCTATTGGACTAGTAAGCGGAAGGTTGCAAGTTCAAACCTCCGAGCTGACATGGTACAAATCTTTCGTTCTGCCCCTGAACAGGCAGTTAACCCACTGTTCCTAGGCTGTCATTGAAAATAAGAATTTGTTCTTAACTGACTTGCCTAGTAAAATAAAGGTAAAATGAAGGCTTGGCTTTGAACTTTCTTCCCTATGGGAGAAATGGACACGTCTCCCTTGAAAAATTGGTATTCTGATCTCACTGCAACCTGGTAAAATAAAGGTTAAAAAATCCAGGGGGTGTGGTCTTGTAATTGCTCGTATGTGATTGACAGACCCAGTTCCCAGTCATGCCAGATGACGTGGAGAGTTGGACTGGAGTTTAACTAGGACTGAAGGGCGTGGGACAACTCACTATGATGCTGCTGCCTTCAATCAGCTCTTAAAGACCAACAGAAAACAACCAGAGACTTGTTAAATGATTGTCTGTGATGCTACAACACTTCCTGAAACCAGGACGCATGCAAGTACGAGTGGAGTTTATGAATTGGTATTGGCTAGCAAGAGGTTTATTACATTGCTATTGTTGCCAATGTCAACCTAAGCAGTGTTACAACAATCAAATCATCAATCATGGAAATATTTATTTTACAAGAAATAAGCATAATACATATTTCTAGCTATATTATCAAAAATAACTTTCAACTGAAAAATGCATAGCATTCCACCAAGTTAGGTAACCTGGTCAACAGTTTAGGATACAGTGCCTTTGGAAAGTATCCAGACCCCTTGACTTTTTCCACATTTTGTTACGTTACAGCCTTTTTATAAAATGGATAAAAAAACATTGTTTCCCTCATCGATCTATACACAATACCCCATAATGACAAAAGAAAAATCGATTTTTTGACATTTTTGCTCGTTTAAATATTTGTTATATTTTTATAGTACATTTACATAAGTATTCAGACCTTTAACTCAGTAATTTGTTGAAGCACCTTTGGCAGCGATTACAGCATAGAGTCTTCTTGGGTATGACGCTACAAGCTTGGCACATCTATATTGTAGATGCGCCAAGCTGCAGATCAAGATCTGTTAGGTTGGATGGGGAGCGTTGCTGCACAGCTATTTTCAGGTCTATCCAGAGATTTTGGATCGGGTTCAAGTCCGGGCTCCCGGTGCGCCACAAAGAATATTCAGAGACATGTCCTAAAGCCACTCCTGCGTTGTCCTGGTTGTGTGCTTAGGGTCGTTGTCCTGTTGGAAGGTGAACCTTTGCCCCAGTCTGAGGTCCTGAGCACTCTGGAGCAGGTTTTCATCAAGGATCCCTCTGTACTTTGCTCCGTTCATCGTTTCCTCGACAAGTCTCCCAGTCCCTGCCGCTGAAAAACAGCCCCACAGCATGACGCTGCCATCACCGTAGGGATGGTGCCTGGTTTCCTCCAGACGTAACGGTTGGCTTTCAGGCCAAAGAGTTCAATCTTGGTTTCATCAGACCATAGAATCTTGTTTCTCATGGTCTGAGAATCTTTAGGTGCCTGTTGGCAAACTTCAAGTGGGCTGTCATGTGCCTTTTACTGAGGAGTGGCTTCTGTCTGGCCACTCTACCATATTTAATATATATATATATTTCACCTTTATTTAACCAGGTAAGCTATTAGAAAACAAGTTCTCATTTACAACTGCGACCTGGCCAAGATAAAGCAAAGCAGTGCGACAGAAACAACAACACGGAGTTACGCATGGAATAAACAAGCATACAGTCAATAACACAATAGAAAAAATGAGTCTATATACAGTGTGTGCAAATGGTGTGAGGAGGTAAGGCAATAAATAGGCCATAGTAGCAAAGTAATTACAATTTAGCAGAGTAACACTGGAGTGATAGATGAGCAGATGATGATGAGCAGATTATAGTGTGTAAGTAGTGATACTGGTGTGCAAAAGAGCAGCAAAGTAAATAAAACCAATATGGGGATGAGGTAGGTAGATTGGGTGGGCTATTTACAGATGGACTATGTACAGCTGCAGCGATCGGTTAGCTGCTCAGAGAGCTGATGTTTAAAGTTAGTGAGGGAAATGTAATTCTCCAGCTTCAACGATTTTTGCAATTCGTCCCAGTCACTGGCAGCAGAGAACTGGAAGGAAAGGCGGTCAAATGAGGTGTTGGCTTTGGGGATGACCAGTGAGATATACATGCTGGAGCGCATGCTACGGGTGGGTGTTGTTATCGTGACCAGTGAGCTAAGATAAGGTGGAGCTTTACCTAGCATAGACTTATAGATGACCTGGAGCCAGTGGGTCTGGCGACGAATATGTAGGGAGGGCCAGCCGACTAGAGCATACAGGTCGCAGTGGTGGGTGATATAATGCGCTTTGGTAACAAAACGGATGGCACTGTGATAGACTACATCCAATTTGCTGAGTACAGTATTGGAAGCTATTTTGTAGATGACATCGCCGAAGTCGAGGATCGGTAGGATAGTCAGTTTTACTAGGGTAAGTTTGTCAGCATGAGTGAAGGAGGCTTTGTTGCGAAATAGAACGCAGATTCTAGATTTGATTTTGGATTGGAGATGTTTGATATGAGTCTGGAAGGAGAGTTTACAATCTAGCCAGACACTTATTTGTAGTTGTCCATGTATTCTAGGTCAGAATCATCCAGAGTAGTGTTGCTAGTCAGGCGGGCGGGCGCGGGCAGCGAATGATTGAAAAGCATGCATTTTGTTTTACTAGCGTTTAAGAGATGTTGGAGGCCACGGAAGGAGTGTTGTATGGCATTGAAGCTCGTTTGGAGGTTTGTTAACACAGTGTCCAAAGAAGGGCCAGATGTATACAGAATGGTGTCGTCTCCATAGAGGTGGATCAGGGAATCATCCGCAGCAAGAGCGACATCGTTGATATATATACAGAGAAAAGAGTCGGCCCGAGAATTGAACCCTGTGGTACCCCCATAGAGACTGCCAGAGGTCCTGGACAACTGGGCCTCCGATTTTGTCTGCGAAGTAGTTGGTGAACCAGGCGAGGCAGTCATTTGAGAAACCAAGGCTATTGACTCTGCCGATAAGAATACGGTGATTGACAGTCGAAAGCCTTGGCCAGGTCGATGAAGACGGCTGCACAGTTCTGTCTTTTATCGATGGCGGTTATGATATCGTTTAGTACCTTGAGCGTGGCTGAGGTACACCCATGACCAGCTCGGAAACCAGATTGCACAGCGGAGAAGATATGGTGGGATTCGAAATGGTCAGTGATCTGTTTATTAACTTGGCTTTCAAAGACTTTAGAAAGGCAGGGCAGGATGGATATAGGTCTATAACACTTTGGGTCTAGAGTGTCAAAAAAATCCTGATTGGTGGAGTGCTGCAGAGATGGTTGTCCTTCTGGAAGATTCTCCCAACTCCACAGAGGAACTCTGGAGCTCTGCCAGAGTGACCATCGGGTTCTTGGCCACCTCCCTGACCAAGGCTCTTCTCCCCCGATTGCTCAGTTTGGCCATCAAACTTGATGATGGAGGCCACTGTGTTCTTGGGGACCTTCAATGCTGCAGACATTTTTTTGGTACCCTTCCCCAGATCTGTATCTTGACACAATCCTGTTCCGGAGCTCTATGGATAATTCCTTTGACCTCATGACTTGGTTTTTGCTCTGACATTCACTGTCAACTGTAGGACCTTATATAGACAGGTGTGTGCCTTTCCAAATCATGTCCAATTATTTGAGTTTACCACAGGTGGACTCCAATCAAGTTGTATAAACATCTCAAGGATGATCAATGGAAACAGGATGCACCTGAGCTCAATTTTGAGACTCATAGCAAAGGGTCTGAATACTTCAATAGATAAGGTATTTCTGTTTTAATTCTTTAAATAAATTTATCGAACATTTTAAAATGTAATCCAGTTCATTTTATCCGAACATCTATTTAGACTTTCTTTTAGAATAAGGCTGTAAGAAAGCAAGGGGTCTGAATACATTCCTAATGCACTGTATATTGGAAAACAGTCAGCTTTGATTTACAGCTTGTGAAAGATGTGTCCCATCAGGGCAGCCAGACTATATGATTAACCGGTAATTAAAAGGAATGAGGCCAGGTTCTCCAGAGTTCAGCTGTAAAGGACTTATTATCCTGATCCAAACCAGATGACCCTCTCCAGCCCCATTCTCAGGACTGTGAATGATGCCCTTTTTGGTTCCAGGTAGAACCCTTTTGGGTTAGAAACCTCTGTAGAACGATTTCTACATGGAAACAAAAAATTGTTCTACCTGCAACCAAAAATGGTTCTTCAAAGGGTTCTCCTATGGGGACTTTAAGGTTCTAGATAGCACCTTTTTTTCTTAGAGTGTATAGACTTCCGTAGCACCTTTGATTCTGATCAGGCATAGCCCTGTTTAGCCCTGTTTCAGATCCCTTTGTGCTGTCTTTCCAACTCATGGCCTTAGGAGTTGACAAAACAGCACAAACATATTTGGGACCAGGCTAGACTTCACCTACAGTACCAATCAGAAGTTTGGACACACCTACTCATTCAAGGGTTTTTCTTAATTTTTACAATTTTCTACAGACATTAAAATGATGAAATAACACATATGGAATCATGTAGTAACCAAAAAAGCGTTAAACAAATCAAAATATATTTGATATTTTAGATCCTTCACAGTAGCCACCCTTTGCCTTGATGACAGCTTTGCACACTCTTGGCATTCTCTCAACCAGCTTCACCTGGAATGCTTTTCCAACAGCCTTGAATGAGTTCCCACATATGCTGAGCACTTGTTGACGGCTTTTCCTCCACTCTGCAGTCCAACTCATTCCAAACCATCTCAATCGGGTTGAGGTCGGGTGATTGTGGAGGCCAGGTCCTCTGATGCAGCACTCCGCTCTCCTTCTTGGTCAAATAGCCCTTACACATTCCGCAGGTGTGTTGGGTCATTGTCCTGTTGAAAAACAAATTATAGTCTCACTAAGTGTAAACCAGATGGGATGGCGTATCGCTGCAGAATTCTGTGGTAGCCAAGCTGGTTAAGTGTGCCTTGAATTCTAAATAAATCCCTGTCAGTGTCACCAGCAAAGCACCCCACACCATCACACCACTTCCTCCATGCTTCACCGTGGGAACCACACATGCAGAGATATTAATTAAATTTTGGATGGTGTATCTATACAGATAATTAATATGGGGTGTGTTGTTTCTTGTGGTTATTGTTTAGTAGCATTTACTGTTATTGGCTTCTCTTTTGTTGACAAATATTTGTATCTATATAAATATATTTACATCCATGTCTTGTTCTCCATTCCCTTTCCAAATTAGATTCTATATATTTTTTTTACACAAGTCTCAACTCATTACAATTAAATATTATTGTGTAGGGATCTGATACAACATTTCATTGTCCCAGAACTTTGAACAAACAGATGCCAAACCCCATAAAAGATGTCGGTAATGAAAAGGAGAGAACGAGGTCTCAATGATGAAGTCATTTGAACTGTACTAGGATCAGATATATAATGACAAAAACATCTTCAAACCCAAGTGTAACCTCAGTTCAGTGTTTATTTATGACTTAGTTATCTTCTCTTGACAAAAATGAGAGGAGTACAGAGTGAAAGTCTGGTAATGACAGGAGACCAATAAGAGACAGGTTTCCTCTGTGTGATGGATGGGGTCAGAGGTTAAAGTTTGAGGATCATTACCTTCAGGTGACCAGCGCTGATGATTTACAGTTTCAGAGCCCTTGGGAAAGGAATGATCTTGCTGCTAACGTAAGATCTTTAACAGTTAGATCATCATTCATCCATTGCCTACTAGTAAAAAAGATGATCTTTATGTTTTTAAATTTTTTTTAACTCACCCATGGTGAGTCACTGGCTGTTCAGGACAGGAGGGACAGAGAAAGAGAGAGAGGTGCATTGTGGGTACCTTGGCGAACTTGCGTGACATGATTTCCTGACACAAAAAAGTCTGGAATGCTTTGCTTTGGAACACCATGCCCATTCTTCATTCTGGCTTTGATGACATTTTCAAGAACTAAAAACAAAGATGACCGAATGTGATTTAATGGTTAAACATGGATGATGAATAACTGACTTTAATAAAACTGATATTTTGCCAAAGTGCAGATATCTGGGTCTATCTAGATCTCTCGCTTAATAATGCTTGTTTTAAAGAGCTTTATTCCCTGACCTTGATGAGGGCAGCTTTATTTTGCTTTCTTGTGAAAGTTGTTGTATTAGCCATGTGGCTGCTTCTCAGAGGCTAGGCTTTGCTCCCAAAATGTTTCTTTTTGTGTGGGGAAAACAGATTAAAGAGAAGTGCACTGTTTCCACCAAGTCGCCCACCGGAATCAATGGGACCTTTTCTTAAAGCTTCAACATGTTTCTCGTGGTTTGTTATCATTCATTAAGAAAAGGTTTTTGAATGGTCTGTTTCAGCAGGAACATTCCCCTAGGCATGTCAAACTGCTTTAATCATCAAAAATACTTCAATAACATTCCTTGAATACCTGGGTAAAATGAAAACGTGGGTGGATTGGGGCCGAAGCCAATGACTACTCGATATGTAAACGTTGACTACAGTGCTTGTTGTTTTCAGCCTGAGAAGGACTATGGGTAATGGAGTCTTTGTGGTTTTAAGATTCATGGAGTTTTTCTAATGTTTGACATTTAGTTTTTATTTATTTGTTTTTTTATATAAAATATGAGATTATAAGAAAGAAACACTTGTTGTTTCACTGTGTTCAACATCTTGATCCGATAAGCTCCATTGTGCCGTCTGGCGTCTGCTGATCCTAAAAAAATAGGGGGAAAAATGCGTTCCAGATGTTTTTATCCCCCTCCTGGTGGAACAAAGCACTATGAAATAAAGCACTGTTTCACTTTTCTAAAGAAAGATATACCTCTAGTACCTCACTGGTTTTAGAGTTGAGGCTTTTCGCTGGAAAAATAGCTGCGTCCCATTCGGTGAGTTTTGGTGAGATGTTTTAGAGATGGTGTAAGTTTCATAGCAGCCAGGTTTGGAGCCATGCAAAGCAGCCTGGGTCATTGAAATGTTATTTTTGTGTAAAGGTAGACTTTACTATGGGGGTCAAAGGTCAAGCACAGCTGGGCCACAGCGGTTTTCCATCCTGTTGGCCCACTGTCAGAACAGTTCCTCTACAAAAGTTTCCATGATAGATTGGATGCACCTCTTTATCATATTACCCCTAATGTCCTTCATGTTTGTTATGGAAGAAGAGGGCAAGGTTGTTACTGACTGATGTAACTGATGCAGAATGTTTATGGCCTCCAAACCTGGTGATGCAATGGAAACCTCTGGAACTGTCCTGTTCTGGCTGCAACATGGTGAGACACAGACACAGGTACCATACTGGTGGCATTTCAGCATTGCAATCAAGTAATAAAAACACAGCCATGAAACCCAAATTGAAGAAAGTTCAGTTCAGAGTGCAATCCCCAATCTCAACCCCATCATTATTAGTAATTGTTTGTCCCTTTTGAGCGAATGCAGTTTCTGCTCCAGTTTTTCAATGGCTATATTCTTATCGCTCAATATGGGAAATCCTTTGAGCCATTTTACTCAATCAGATAAGTGGTGGTTCTTTGGTGTGAAAAGACCTGTTTTTGAGTGTGTGTGTGTGTGTCTATTGTCGTGGTGCAGGGAAAGGAATCTGAGTTTGCTGGACTGTGGAGAGAAGCAGTGACCCTGCAATCTCATGATCCACTTCAGACTGTGAATGCAGCCATTATGGTGTGGAACTAAACTGTCTGGGCCGTTGAACGGTTCATGGTTTACTTTCTGACCCCTAACCTCCAACCAGCTCCATCCAACGCCTGATCAACAGAAAAGACTGACACTCTTCTTTTTATATCTGTGCAGATGACGGAATGGAATGGCTGATAAAAGATCATTCCAGGTCAGAATTTTGACTCTGTCTGTCAGATTGAAGGAGATCCTTTGTATGCCACTCATGTCATAAATATGTTTGTGTCGTGTTAGGGACAGGGAAACACTGTTCTCTCAAGAGTTCATAAGGAGACTGCTCCAAAGGACCATCGGGCATCTTATTGTCCGTCTTCCCACAGAAGCTGTAGAGCCAGGTTTTCCAGGACAGTGATTTGACGGAGACTATGTTCAGGCTTGGACATGATCCTCTATTGAAAAGGTGAATATAGGGTATTATCTTGATTTCATAGTGAAAAGTTGAGTCCTTTCAGATAATTAAGTCAAGATGCTGTGGGTTTAATTCCCAAAGCCCCAGTAATGGTTGTAGGGATTTGAGTATTTTCAATAGTGGGTCTTTCAACAGATGTGGTATCATGCCAGTCGTTTACATTTTAGTAATTTAGCAGACACTGTTATCTAGAGCAACTTACAGGATCAATTGCATATTTTTCACCTAGTCAGCTTGGGGATTTGAGTAAGCAACCTTTTGGTTACTGGCTCACTGCTGTTAACCACTAGGCTACCTGCCACCCTTTTGTTGCAGTTGGTAGAGTGGTGTCAGGGCCTATGCCTGTTTTCACTCTCCATCTGTGCTGTATACACTGTAAGTCCATAAGTGGGATAGGCCTACTTCTCACTGTAGCTCTTTTCCAGCCAAAATCATTGGGTATTCACTATTCAGCTCTCCAGGATAGCAGTACTGTTCTCTATTAAGGGGTATTATAATGATTGAGCATGGAAAGCAATGCTATGAGTCATCCTTTCCAACCCCAATCCCCATCCCCAGTCAGCCCTAGCCTCAATTCTAGCCACAGCCTGGGAAGCAGAACTACTGAATGAAGCATTTTAGGGGGAAATCGCACGATTATCTTCCCTGGTAGCTAACCCCACTGCAGAAACTTCACTGCTTCAGTTGGAGCCATTCTATTCTTCTTTATTAGGTGAGAAAATGTGTGTGTGTGTGGGGGGGGAGTGATGATGGTTGGAAAGACTGTATGAAAGAGAGACAGACAGACAGACAGACAGACATAGAAAAACAACATCTGCTCACTCAGCATCACTACAGTTAGTTTGCTCAGACCTAGGGCAGGACAGCAACCACAGAGGGAATTACGCCTGCTTACAGAGCTGCTATAGATGGAACAAAATGAGCTAGAACAATACAGACTGGTACATTTACAGTGTGGGAATCTTTTGAATGAGGTGAAAGGGGAGTCTGTGTGCTCCTTCATCCCCTGGCAGGTGGGCTCTATGTCTCCTCCTATAATGTCAGTGGTAGTATCAGGCCAGGGCAGGACAACCAATCCCCCACCCACTCAAAACTGGGACAGGAATTGGTTGCCATGGAGACATTGGAAGCAAGTTCCAAAGATTTTTTCACAGGAGGTTGGATCTCCTGGCAAGTTTTGTCTGTGTACAAGTCTGACTGCATGGTGTTTGACTGGTCATTAGAGCCCATTGCAACATGGTTGGAACAGAAGGCCATTTTTTTCCTGAGCAACACAAGTTGATTTATAACATCAATATAGTTCCTTTCCTCAAAAAGAATAAACCCTAAGCAAGAGGGTTTTCTAAATCATATCCCCTAACCAAGAACATATCATGTTTATCAAATCACTGGAGGCTGTTCCTTAAATCTGCCAATGATTCATGTGTTTTTGCTTCCAGAAAATATTGTAGCTAATAATAAGATATAGTTTTTCATGTTTCTAAAGCAATGGCTTGAAGTTTATTTTCATGAATAATTTGTTTGTTATCATTTTGGTTGTCATGTTGAATTTGGATTGAGGCATACAATACTTTGCATAAGTAGGCCTCAAAGCCTGTATGAAAGTATTTCTCTGTGGCTGAGCGACAACTTTTCTGGCAAAGCTTTCTGGGTCATTGAGTTAACTGATGATGCAATGGAATTATAGTTTGTGTCTGTGAATGAAGGGATGCATTCTACTTTCAACTCATTCCTGCATTTGAAAGAAAACAGCTCAGGTTCGATTCTCACCATTTCCACAAAAGTCCAAGCAATTCGCATAATTGGTTCAAAGTGGGTCATTCTAGCAACAGCCAGACAGCTGAGATCCAAAAGTCCGATAGCAATTGGAAAGTACTGTCTGTTCTGCTGTGTGTGTGTGTGTGTGTGTGTGTGTGTGTGTGTGTGTTAGGCCTTTATTAGTGTTATTCTGTTATAGGGTTGTAGCATTTTGGAGATTTTGCTTATTTTCTCTCTGCTCTGTTCATCTTGTTCATGTCTGTCCAAAGAGCTGGTGGGGGAGATGGATTGTTCTGGAATGCGAGTGCTGTCTTGTTTTGTCGTTAGTCGTCCAGCAGTCAGCCCCCAGCCCTCAGAACGAGATCAGCAGCAAGAGAAACAGAGGATGCAAGGGAGCCCAAGGAGCGGAGGGAGGTGGAAGGATTGAGAGACAAAGAAAGTGAAAGAGAGAGATAAAGAGGGAGAGGGAGAGGGAGATAAGTAGACTGAGAGAGAGAGAGAGAGAGACAATGTGAGAAACAGAGAGAGAAAAGACAGAGCGAGATTCAAGAGGTGAGAGGGCAGAGTGAGAGAGGGCAGAGAGAGAGGGAAGAGTGAGAGAGGGCAGAGTGAACGAGGGCAGAGTGAGAGAGCATGGAGGAGTGGAGGAATGCAGTTGAGTGAGGACAGAAAGAGAAGACAAGACAAGGGATTGACAAGTACAGCCAGACTTGCTAAGAGGGAGCCACATAATAGCTGCAGAAGGAGAGAGAGCTGAGAGAGGAGAGAAAGAATGCCTGTGTGTCTCGAGAGTGCCATTTCTCTGCAGTCAGTCTCGCTGTAAACTGAGTGTTTAAGAGTGAGCAGCAGCAACCTGCTTGAGTCAGTTTTTCCATCTTAGTCTGGTGCTGTGGAGGGGAGAGAGGGAGGGAAGACGGGAGGGAGGATGGTAGATACTGATTTATTTCTCTCTGGTCTGAGACCGCTCATCGCTCGCTGTGGAGACAATGAAGCAAACCACCTGGTATTCTCCCTGCTAAAGCAATAAAACCAGGGCTAAAGCCCTGACAGAGTAGACTGAGGAAACAAGGGCTAAAGCCCTGACAGAGTAGACTGAGGAGACCAGGGCTAAAGCCCTGACAGAGTAGACTGAGAAGACCAGGTCTAAAGCCCTGACAGAGTAGACTGAGGAGACCAGGGCTAAAGTCCTGACAGAGTAGACTGAGGAGACCAGGGCTAAAGCCCTGACAGAGTAGACTGAGAAGACCAGGGCTAAAGCCCTGACAGAGTAGACTGAGAAGACCAGGGCTAAAGCCCTGACAGAGTAGACTGTGGAGACCAGGGCTAAAGACCTGACAGAGTAGACTGAGGAGACCAGGGCTAAAGCCCTGACAGAGTAGACTGAGAAGACCAGGGTTAAAGCCCTGACAGAGTAGACTGAGTAGACCAGGGCTAAATCCCTGACAGAGTAGACTGAGGAGACCAGGGCTAAAGCCCTGACAGAGTAGACTGAGAAGACCAGGGCTAAAGCCCTGACAGAGTAAACTGAGAAGACCAGGGCTAAATCCCTGACAGAGTAGACTGATTAGACCAGGGCTAAAGTCCTGACAGAGTAGACTGAGAAGCACAAGCCAGCGCTCACACACACACACACACACACACACACGCACACACACACACACACACACACACACACACACACACACACACACACACACACACACACACACACACACACACACACACACACACACACACACACACACACGTGGTGAACGAGTACACACATGCAGGCAGATGTGCATGCACGCTCACAAACATTAGTCTAGCTGGAGCTACTCCTGGCTTAGTGAGAGTGTGTCTACCTGTTTGTCGTTAGATGAGTGTGTCTACCTGTTTGACGTTAGATGAGTGTGTCTACCTGTTTGTCGTTAGATGAGTGTGTCTACCTGTTTGTCGTTAGATGAGTGTGAAGTGATAAAGCTGCTGTTTTTTACACTGTTACACTAGCAGAACTTGGCAAGGCTGTGCTCTCAAACTCCCTAAAGACCATTGCTTGGAAAAGCGGGAAAAAAAGCTGCAATATTACCGTTTGTCCCTCTTGAGCCACTATAGCAATAATATAACCAGAAACACTCCCTCAAAATATATACATCAACAAATCAGTCATCACGTTTTTGCAGAGTCGTGAAAATTTGACATCTAGCTAAGATGTCTTGTGCAGTATTTCTCAAGTGGAAAAATGTGCATGAAAAGGAAAAGTCTCTCGTTGAATGACAACCAACACTTCATGTTCCCGCTCCTACTAGGAGTAGGACCAATCACAGACGAAGGGGCAGGACTTCCTCTACCAAACCAGGTGTGCACGAACAGCAGAAAAAAAACTCCCCAAGACCAAAACATCACAAAATTGTTGTAATGATATATGCACAAACTGTTACGACTGGAAAGCATACGGTAAGCTTAAAACAGCGCGCTGAACGATCAGCAGATGAGCGCTAGATCCACATTCAGTGTCATGTGTGCGAGCCTTACGTGTATGTGAATAAGAGTATGTTTTTGTCTCGGTGTGAGCACACAGTTTTGTGTGTGTGTGTAACTGACTGAATTCCATGTTTTCTTTGTCTTGTCTTGTGTTTCCTGTTATTCAGAGTGCGATTGCAAGCTAGCTGAAGTTATTCTCCAGGAACTCTGTCTGTCTGACTGTGTGTGTCGTCTTGTGACTGGCACGCTCACAACGGCCTGGTCAAGACCAGAGAAATGAGAGCTATGGAAACAACTGAGCCAATCTCTCTCCTCTCTGAAAGAGAGAGGGAGAGAGAGAAAGAGAGAGGGAGAAACAGACAGAGGGAGGCAGGGAGGGAGGGGTAGCACTTTTTCGGAACAGGGATCGTTTCAGTTGTAAGCAAATGGTCAGTAAATCAGGCAGACTGCTGCGATGCACAATGGGTTTATTATTGCTGACATTAGTGTGTGTGTGTGTGTGTGTGTGTGTGTGTGTGTGTGTGTGTGCATGCGTGCTTGTGTGTTGTGAGTGTGTGTGTCCTGTCAGTGTGTCTATGTAGTGGGGTGTAATGTAGTGTACGTAATGACCGTAGGCTAATCTTAGAGGCGAGTCATATGATTACAAAACCAACACCCTCAGGTCAACGCTGATGGCTACCTGTCAGTTTGGAGACTGGTGACATGTGTGTGTATTTGCACATATGTGTGTTTTTGCATGTCTGTGTGTGTGTCTGTATTTTGATCTAAGGGGTTAATTGAACATTAGCCAAAATATCACAGCCCTTTCCCTTATAATGCTCAGATTTGACATCTACTGTACACGTCACTTCTGGCATCCATCCAAGTTGGGATAAGAGTTAAAAGACCCCACACCCTCCCTCCCCCCATCTGGGATGCTGCTCTGTAGGAGGGGGAAGTTCTGCTTCCCACTCTGCCCTGGTTGTTTTCGCTGCCCTGTACTCTTGGCGACGGGCTGACAGACAGTCGGACAGACAGGCGGGTGGACAGAGGGTCGGCCACAGAGACAGACTCCACGCTGCTGCTAATTGCTCTTTGTCCTCAGCGCCAGGTCAAGCATGTGCCTTAGTGCCAGGAGAACACAACCAGCCTGGCCTCAGCCTACAGGAGGAGGGAGGGGAGAAACACTGGTTACATCCCAAATGGCACCCTATTGCCTTTTTAGTGCACTACTTTTGACCAGGATTTATAGGGCTCTGGTCAAAAGTAGTGCATTATGTAGGGAATAGGGTGCCATTTGGGATTCAGACAGTGCAAGAGGGAAGAATGTTAATCCTGGTTCCTGCTCTGTAAAAAGCTCCCCCTGCTTCACTGGGCCTGTTGCCTGCCCTGCCTGCCACCAGCAGGGAATGAGACGCGTCACACTGAATGGACAACAGTCACTGAATGGACTTTGGTGTGTGTGTATGGGGGGGTGGATATGTGTGTGTGTGTGTGTGTGTGTGTCGAGACTGCGTGAGACGAGGGGGTCTGCGACTGTCTTGGCACCCAGCCCAAATCAGGATTCTAAACCTGGCGCTGGAGCTACTGCTCAGAGAGAAAGACAACAACGTCTATTCCACGGTGGTTCAACTTCATAGCAACGTTGATTCAATCAGTGTATGCCCAGTGGGGGAGGGAGGGAGGGAGGGAGTGAAAGAAGGGTTGGCAACCACATCAAGTCATCCCCATTGCGAATGTTCTCCAGGAACAGTGTGAAGAAATGTAAAACTTTTTAATCTCATGTTAATACATTTTCACTTACGAAATATTTTATGAGTTCATTATCCTTTACAGTGCTGCTACAGTACCTCCCAAAGCCAGCCTGTCTGGCAAAACAGATCTATAAAAAAAATGAAGGTCTCTTCACACACACTACTTACAGTACCATAAAGACTAACAGGAGAGTGTGAGTAGATGGACATTTAGCACCAATATCAGCCTGTTGGTCCTGAAGACAGAAAAAGGACAGGGGAGAGGCGGAGAAGGGAGAGGAGAAATGGAGATGGGAAGAGGGGAAGAGGGGAGAGCATAGCCACGGGAAGTAGGGGTTCTGAGGGCGTTGTAGCACTCCCTGAAAAATCTTACATAGTGCTCTACTTTTCACCAGGGCCCATAGGGCAGTTACATCCAGGTGTGTGTGGGTGACTTCAGGGTTGTAGTTATTATTCTGTGTCAGTTGCATCTTCTCCCTGCTGTTCTCTGTTTTAGGCTGCACTATGTGCTGTGCTACTGTAGCTATGACCCTGTGGTCGGTTTCAACGTTGCAGAGCCATTCCGCACCCAAGGTTCTGTAGCTGTGTTGGCCCCAATATGTCATTAAGCACTGGCACAGAGAAGGATGTGTGCCTGTGATGGGGCTCTGCTCCACGGTGTGCCAAGTACGGGCGATGAGAAAGAGAGAGAGGGGAAGAGAGAGAGAGAGGGAGAGGGGAAGAGAGAGAGGGAGAGGGGAGAGGGGAAGTGAAAGGGGGGAGAGAATTTCATTTGATTATTAAATATTGAAGAATGAGAACTGTATAGAATGCTTTTGCTGTATAGTAAATGTCCCAGTAGCAGTCAGTCTCACACAGACAGCACCTCTCTCAGTCTTCTCTGGGAGTTCTGAGGTGTGGTCTGCCTGTGTTTACCCAGGGAATAGCTCTGGCCCTAGCTTCAGTCAGGGTTCATCCTGTTCCTAAGTTGTAGTTCCCCCAAAGGGAGCTGCCATGCTAATTAGACAAACACTTCATCTTAGTAAGGTGGGATTGAGAGCGATACCTGTGGGCTAGGATGTGGTTAACTGCCACCTCAGGAGGGTCGGAGGGAGGTGAGGGAAGTGTGACTGGGGTTTGGAGGTGTGTGTTTTTACCAAACTGCTGTTGAATTGGGCTAAACACACATCTACACCCAGAAACATGCGCAAATATATACAGGACAGTTTATAGAAAAAACTTGCCATAAAGGCTAAGCTTAAGGGTGTTTACTATCTGTACAGAGGGGAGATGTTACAGTATGTCACCCCCCTTCCCTCTCCCTCCTGTCCAGTAAGAAGCTTATTGCCACTCGCCCTGTCCATGCCCCCTGGGTGACCTACTGCTGCAAGCTGAGGGGTTAGTTTAGGGTGCAGTAGGGATAGGGGGTAGGACACCCCCTCCTGTTTGCCACCTTGTACTGATGAGAATACCTTGAACACAGTAGACAAACAACAGATTTTCCTATCTGCCAAGAAGGAGAATAAAGTGAGAAAAGACCAGATGAGATCTGTGAAAGGAGTGGATGGATGGATAGAGGTAGAGGAAAAGACCAGATGAGATCTGTGAAAGGAGTGGATGGATGGGTAGAGGTAGAGGAAAAGACCAGATGAGATCTGTGAAAGGAGTGGATGGATGGGTAGAGGTAGAGGAAAAGACCAGATGAGATCTGTGAAAGGAGTGGATGGATGGGTAGAGGTAGAGGAAAAGACCAGATGAGATCTGTGAAAGGAGTGGATGGATGGGTAGAGGTTGAGGAAAAGACCAGATGAGATCTGTGAAAGGAGTGGATGGATGGGTAGAGGTAGAGGAAAAGACCAGATGAGATCTGTGAAAGGAGTGGATGGATGGGTAGAGGTAGAGGAAAAGACCAGATGAGATCTGTGAAAGGAGTGGATGGATGGGTAGAGGTAGAGGAAAAGACCAGATGAGATCTGTGAAAGGAGTGGATGGATGGGTAGAGGTAGAGGAAAAGACCAGATGAGATCTGTGAAAGGAGTGGATGGATGGGTAGAGGTAGAGGAAAAGACCAGATGAGATCTGTGAAAGGAGTGGATGGATGGGTAGAGGTAGAGGAAAAGACCAGATGAGATCTGTGAAAGGAGTGGATGGATGGGTAGAGGTAGAGGAAAAGACCAGATGAGATCTGTGAAAGGAGTGGATGGATGGGTAGAGGTAGAGGAAAAGACCAGATGAGATCTGTGAAAGGAGTGGATGGATGGGTAGAGGTAGAGGAAAATACCAGATGAGATCTGTGAAAGGAGTGGATGGATGAGTAGAGGTAGAGGAAAAGACCAGATGAGATCTGTGAAAGGAGTGGATGGATGGGTAGATGTAGAGGAAAAGACCAGATGAGATCTGTGAAAGGAGTGGATGGATGGGTAGAGGTAGAGGAAAAGACCAGATGAGATCTGTGAAAGGAGTGGATGGATGGGTAGAGGTAGAGGAAAAGGGAGACTATGGCGGAAGGGAAAGAGAGAGGGTATCCTGATGTTTCCTCACCAAAAGCTGCTGATCTTTATAGGGAATAGGGTGTCATTTCCGATTTAGATGATGTATTATTGAATTGCTTATAATATAATATAATAATAATATAATATTATCATAATTATAATAAGAATAATAACAAATAATATATGCCATTTAGCAGATCAAACCCACAGTGCTACTACTGAGGTAGTCCAATGGCTAGTTGGTCTCTCCAATGAAGCCATTCACACTGTTTTCTAACATACAGTGGGGCAAAAAAGTATTTAGTCAGCCACCAATTGTGCAAGTTATCCCACTTATAAAGATGAGAGAAGCCTGTAATTTTCATCATAGGTACACTTCAACTATGACAGACAAAATGAGAGAAATAAATCCAGAAAATCACATTGTAGGATTTTTTATGAATTTATTTGCAAATTATTGTGGAAAATAAGTATTTGGTCACCTACAAACAAGCAAGATTTCTGGCTCTCACAAACCTGTAACTTCTTCTCTGAGAGGCTCCTCTGTCCTCCACTCGTTACCTGTATTAATGGCACCTGTTTGAACTTGTTATCAGTATAAAAGACACCTGTCCACAACCTCAAACAGTCACACTCCAAACTTCACTATGGCCAAGACCAAAGAGCTGTCAAAGGACACCAGAAACAAAATTGTAGACCTGCACCAGGCTGGGAAGACTGAATCTGCAATAGGTAAGCAGCTTGGCTTGAAGAAATCAACTGTGGGAGCAATTATTAGGAAATGGAAGACATACAAGACCACTGATATTCTCCCTCGATCTGGGGCTCCACGCAAGATCTCACCCCGTGTGGTCAAAATGATCACAAGAATGGTGAGCAAAAATCCCAGAACCACATGGGGGGACCTAGTGAATGACCTGCAGAGAGCTGGGACCAAAGTAACAAAGCCTACCATCAGTAACACACTACGCCGCCAGGGACTCAAATCCTGCAGTGCCAGACGTGTCCCCCTGCTTAAGCCAGTACATGTCCAGGCCCATCTGAAGTTTGCTAGAGAGCATTTGGATGATCCAGAAGAAGATTGGGAGAATGTCATATGGTCAGATGAAACCAAAATATTACTTTTTGGTAAAAACTCAACTCGTCGTGTTTGGAGGACAAAGAATGCTGAGTTGCATCCAAAGAACACCATACCTATTGTGAAGCATGGGGGTGGAAAGGGACCAGGACAACTGATCCGTGTAAAGGAAAGAATGAATGGGGCCATGTATCGTGAGATTTTGAGTGAAAACCTCCTTCCATCAGCAAGGGCATTGAAGATGAAACGTGGCTGGGTCTTTCAGCATGACAATGATCTCAAACACACCGCCTGGGCAATGAAGGAGTGGCTTCGTAAGAAGCATTTCAAGGTCCTGTCTCCAGATCTCAACCCCATAGAAAATCTTTGGAGGGAGTTGAAAGTCTGTGTTGCCCAGCAACAGCCCCAAAACATCACTGCTCTAGAGGAGATCGGCATGGAGGAATGGGCCAAAATACCAGCAACAGTGTGTGTGAACCTTGTGAAGACTTACAGAAAACCTTTTGAACTCTGTCATTGCCAACAAAGGGTATATAACAAAGTATTGAGATAAACTTTTGTTATTGACCAAATACGTATTTTCCACCATAATTTGAAAATAAATTCATTAAAAATCCTACAATGTGATTTTCTGGATTTTTTTTTCTCATTTTGTCTGTCATAGTTGAAGTGATGATGATAAAAATTACAGGCCTCTCATCTTTTTAAGTGGCAGAACTTGCACAATTGGTGGCTGACTAAATATGTTTTGCCCCACTGTAATTGCAGTCATCAGCTAATTGCAGCTGTCAGTGTCATCTGTTGTGGCTGTTTGTTAAGTATAGAGCTGTTAGCTAACTTTAGCTGTTAGCTAATTGCAGCTAATTTGCCAGTTTCTAATGTTAGCTTTTACTAGCTGTTTGCTCATTGTAGTTATTGTGGTAGAGTAGACGTCTTTACATTTGAGTGAAGTGAAAGCCAACAGCCCTTTCATCCCGACCCTGCCTAGCTAAGCCCAAATAAACAGACACGTGCTTCTCAGTCAACGGGGTCAGATATCACATCAGAATAATTTTATTGACATACTAGCGTCCTCTCTCCTCTCCAAACCCATTGGGGAGGGACCTCTGGCTTTTTCCTCCAATGGATTTTAAAAAGGAGGTGAGGAACGCAAAGAATATGTAATTGAGATTGGCTTCTGGAACTGCAGAGGGGAGTTGGACAGGACTTTTATTACGTATATAGGTTATTTATGGATGGGGTATCTTGTAATTAGCGACTATAGACACCCCTATGAAGTTGTAGTCGCTAGAATGGAGGATATGGCTGGTCGCTAGAATGGAGGATATGGCTGGTCGCTAGAATAGAGGATATGGCTGGTCGCTAGAATGGAGGATATGGCTGGTCGCTAGAATAGAGGATATGGCCGGTCGCTAGAATAGAGGATATGGCCGGTCGCTAGAATAGAGGATATGGCCGGTCGCTAGAATAGAGGATATGGCTGGTCGCTAGAATAGAGGATATGGCCGGTCGCTAGAATAGAGGATATGGCTGGTCGCTAGAATAGAGGATATGGCTGGTCGCTAGAATGGAGGATATGGCTGGTCGCTAGAATAGAGGATATGGCTGGTCGCTAGAATAGAGGATATGGCTGGTTGCTAGAATAGAGGACATGGCTGGTCGCTAGAATAGAGGATATGGCTGGTCGCTAGAATAGAGGATATGGCTGGTCGCTAGAATAGCAATCTGAGACATAAGACATTCACCAGCCACTAATTACTTTAAAATACTTGCATAACGTTGGCTAGATTAACCTATAGCGATCATACTGTAACTCAGTGAGTATTAATGTTATCTGCCATGTTCTTCCTACCACAAGGCCCTAAGTGATTTGATGTAGTCTGCCACGTTCTTCCTACCACAAGGCCCTAAGTGATTTGATGTAATCTGCCACGTTCTTCCTACCACAAGGCCCTAAGTGATTTGATGTAGTCTGCCACGTTCTTCCTACCACAAGGCCCTAAGTGATTTGATGTAGTCTGCCACATTCTTCCTACCACAAGGCCCTAAGTGATTTGATGTAGTCTGCCACGTTCTTCCTACCACAAGGCCCTAAGTGATTTGATGTAGTCTGCCACGTTCTTCCTACCACAAGGCCCTAAGTGATTTGATTTAGTCTGCCACGTTCCTCCTACACAAGGTCCTAAGTGATTTGATGTAGTCTGCCACATTCCTCCTACCATAAGGTCCTAAGTGATTTGATGGAGTCTGCCACGTTCTTCCTACCACAAGGTCCTAAGTGATTTGATGTAATCTGCCACGTTCTTCCTACCACAAGGCCCTAAGTGATTTGATGTAGTCTGCCACGTTCTTCCTACCACAAGGCCCTAAGTGATTTGATGTAGTCTGCCACGTTCCTCCTACACAAGGTCCTAAGTGATTTGATGTAGTCTGCCACGTTCCTCCTACCATAAGGTCCTAAGTGATTTGATGGAGTCTGCCACGTTCTTCCTACCACAAGGTCCTAAGTGATTTGATGGAGTCTGCCACGTTCTTCCTACCACAAGGTCCTAAGTGATTTGATGTAATCTGCCACGTTCTTCCTACCACAAGGCCCTAAGTGATTTGATGGAGTCTGCCACGTTCTTCCTACCACAAGGTCCTAAGTGATTTGATGTAATCTGCCACGTTCTTCCTACCACAAGGCCCTAAGTGATTTGATGTAGTCTGCCACGTTCCTCCTACACAAGGTTCTAAGTGATTTGATGTAGTCTGCCACGTTCCTCCTACAGAAGGTCCTAAGTGATTTGATGTAGTCTGCCACGTTCCTCCTACACAAGGTTCTAAGTGATTTGATGTAGTCTGCCACGTTCCTCCTACAGAAGGTCCTAAGTGATTTGATGTAGTCTGCCACGTTCCTCCTACACAAGGTCCTAAGCTAAGCCTGTTGTTACTATGAGACCTCAGTGGGTTTGGGTGTTTTCAGACTGTAATTTTAGTTCCCATCAGTTAGACTTGAGGGTTGACTTCATAGACAGAGGTCACTGTGTTCAGTCACTGTATACTCAGGAGAGAGAGAGAGAGGCCCTGAATATATTGATCCAGGTGGGGGTTACATTAGATTGAAGGAGGAAAGCCTAGGAGTGTGTATGTGTCTTTTTCTATGTATTAAAGAACTTCATACTCTTTGCTTCATGTTTTATGCATGTACAGTATGTTTGTGTGTGCGTGCATGAGCCGTGTGTAAAATATGTGAATGAATGTGTGTGTCCACACACCTGTGTGTGCATGTCTTGACGTGGTGCCCAGTGGCTGGGGCCTCGTGGTCCTAAGTCAGTCAATGTTCTTCTTCTGTGGTGGCTGCGGTGTGGTTTCATTCCTCTCTACCTCCACCCTTATAGGCCTCCAGTATCCCATGGGCCTTGTGGCTGGGTTTCCCAGGAGACCAACAGACTCCGGGCTGTTCACAATGTATACCATTTAGCAGATGCTTTTATCCAAAGCGACTTACAGTCATGCGTGGGTGGCTCTGGGAATCAAACCCACAATCCTGACGTTGCCAGCACCACACTCTACCAACTGAGCCATACAGGACCTGTTGTCAGGTTGAGGATTAACATTGTGGTGGTATGGGAGTGACTGGGAGCAGGATGGGAATGCCAGGCAGCTTTCCCAATGGCACTAGAGAAAGGAGAGTCAGCAGGTTTATTCATATACTGAGGATCCTATTGTTGTAGATAGTCTGTCCTCTGGGGACTCATGTGGACAGGATTACAGAGGTATTGTCGATAAAGAGAAAGATGACTCCTCTTGAAATACCTGCAATAATAATCACTATTTGTTTTACTTCAGTTTAGTTTTAAGATGTTTTCCCATTTTAAGTAGTTGGCTAGTGTTGATTTAACTTTGTTTCACTTGATTTTGACAGTGGGAACTGTCCAACCCTAGTAGAGATCTATAGGACAAGCTATCTAAATTCAGTCAGTCAATCTGGCCAGTGAAAGTCATTCTCTAGCTGCTGGGTACATTGTATCACTCACTCCATTATGAGCTGATGATGAGGGACAAATCAGTGACTTTGTTTAGGCCATGCAACTACTTCAAGAGGCTCTGACATTCTGTGGTATGTTGTTGTTGCAGGGATGCCTCATTCTCATACTGGAATGTCTTAGAGAGAGGGTGGGCAGGGAGGGGTAGGGGGTAGGTGATGGGTGGGCGTTGGTGGAAATTACTGCACCTTCCCCCAGATATGACAAAGTCATCTGGTGCGTCTGTCAAATATGTCCCCCATAGCATTGGGATAATGTGTTGGGTTCAGCTGCTGCTCACATTTGGATGGAAAGACAATTATGTAGTTAGATAATAAGAGTCTTCCGATTGAAGACAGGAAGAGAGGAGAGGGCCAGCTCATAGAGGAAGCAAGGGAAGGCTCCGGATAATGAGGGAGGGAGAGAAAGAGAGACAGAAAAAGACAGGAAAAAAGAGAGAGGAGTTGGCGAATGAATCTCTACATAGTTCACATTCTTTCATCTGACTCCAATCCCATGTATTTTCCTCTTAATGGTCTACACACACCCATATGAGAGAGTTCACTCCCCCCATCTCTCTAATTATATGACCTACCCAAGTGGGAGCACGAGTGTTGTTAGGTGTGTTTACATCCAGTATATGTGTGGGTCTGGGAACATAGCGAGCTGTGTGTGTGAGCTGTTTGATTTGGGTGAGATATCTGTTCAGTATCAGAGACTGTACACTACACAGCGTGGAATATAGATCATCAAAATCACATTTTCAAATCTTTCTGTAGCTAGCTGACAGTGTTGCAATGCGTACTGCCTGATATCAACAGCAGTAAAGTGGAAGTTATGATGGATGGTGATCCATGGTCATGTGAATCTGTAGTGGATTTGGATCTGTCATTTTGTTTAGCGGTTGAATGGTTTATTTGAATTGATCTGCGCTGCATGTGAGAGACTGTAATGTCCTCCAGATGGATGAAGTAATGGGGCAGTGGGAATAGTGCCCGCACTCTCTCCCTCACTCCCCCACTCCCTCCCATCCTCCCTCCATCCCTCCACCCGTTTCTCTCCAGATGGATAGAGCTATTGAAAGCTCCTCCCTGAACAGCCTCAATAAATGTGTGTGGTCCTGGCTGACCTGACACCTGATCCTTCCTGCTTTACCTGTGTGTGTGTGTGTGTTTAAAGAGTTCCTTTCTCAGTCCAACTGGAGTGGTTCAACAGAACACAAGAATGCAAAAACAGGGTGCCAGAGAATGTGTGCTTTTGTCTTTGTTTTTGTTCTTAAAACCATGCCATAAATTGCTCCAGCTGTTGTTTTCCAACATTCAAACCCCCTCCCGTTTGTATTGGCCTCCCTCTACGCCCCAGTTAGATCCTGTCCCTATGTTGTCTTTACATGGTCCATCCCTTCTTCTGTCTCCAGACCTGTAGTGTGTGGCTGTGCTCAGAGCAGTACTGGGGCTATACTATATGCTCTGGGCAGTATCCTTGAGGCAGAGACCATTGTAGCATCTGGCTGCAGACACATCTGTTTGTTTGTAGCTCATTAGGTCATTGGGGTTGTTTTGGCCAGCAGGCGTGCAGTCAGAGGTCAAACCACAACGTCAGACCTTGTTCTGACCCGACCGTACTGCTCCTGCGCCTGCGGTGCTCTGGAGGAAACACAAAGGCCCAGCCTGAGAGTGTGCTAATTGTATGTTTGTGGGAAGGAAGAGGAAGGCAGGTATAGTGGAGGAAGAAAGGGATGGAGGGGTGGACTTTGTTCATGGCAGTAGTTCATCATAGCATCCAACTTCCTCATAACCCCGTAATGGTTAAGATTTGAAATGTGGGCACATTAATCTGATCCTAGATCTCTAGTTAGAGTGTAGGGCACACTCTCACAGTTTAGATTGGTTCTATAACTGTACCCCCTTCTCGTCAGTGAAAAGGATGGAGAGAATAGGGGTGAGAGGGGTGAGAGGGGAATGGATAGATAGAGGGGGTCTGGAGGGCACCTATTGTACTGGAAGAAGGTCCCAGCTAATGGCTAGTGCACATGTGTCAAACTCATTCCACAGGGGGTTCAGGTGTCTGCGGGTTTTCGCTCCTCCCTTGTACTTGATTGATGAATTAAGGTCACTAATTATTAAGGAACTCCCCTCACCTGGTTGTCTAAGATTTGATTGAAAAGAAAAACCAAAAACCAGCAGACATAATGAGTTTGACACCCCTGGGCCAGTGAAAGGAGGATCTGTTTTTTCTGTCTATTACTCTGTCTGAGTAATTCGGTTACTTGAAATGGATACTGACTGTCTCCCCTGATTGTGAAAGATGTGTGAGTCTGAATTTTAAATGAGTGTGTTTGATATGAGTCAAACCTAAAATATTTATCTTCTCTCTTTCTCTCCGTAGTGGAGCCAGCGGACCTCTTGAAGATTTTAGATTTTCCCAGTTTACCTGAAGGGGTTACGAAAACCACAGGTTTCTGTGCGCATAGGAAGTCAACAAAAGGAGCCGATGTAGCCTACAGAGTATCCAAAGAAGCACAGCTCAGCGCCCCCACCAAACAGCTGTACCCTGGTAAGTACCTGATCATGACCGTTCACTGATTCGTTGATCTCCTTTGACCTCTGAACTTAAATGATACCTGTTACTTTCTTTTCATGTTTTCCTCAAGTACATTACTGTATCTCTTCTGATCGAGATCATCCCTCCCTCTACTCCAATGTACAGATTGCCTTGTTTACTCAAATATCATCTAATGCGTTTAGCTTTTACAGGAAGATTCTTCCTGACTGGTGTTGCTGCTCCCCTACTAATTATGTTCCTATTGGCTACTTGTTGCCTCTCCTCTACTAAGTCTGTTCCTATTGGTTGCATGTGGCCTCTCCCGTACCTCTGGGTGTTGACCCAGATGAACTCGTTGGCCCCTAGTCAATAATAGAACACTGGTGTAAATCACTGGTGTAATGTCCTGACATGGATGGAATGTCCCAGACTGCAGTAAAACTCCCATAAGATCTGTCCCTTTTCCTCCCACCTGGCCCGTTCCTCCCCTCCGCTCTCCACACCTACCCCCTGGCCGACACGGCTCCTCCCTTCCCCTCTGCTCTCCTTCCACCTAGGGATCTGATTTATTGGCCATTACATCATGATGGTTGTCGTACATCTGGAACTAAGAGTTATAGCTTACAGTGCTGCAAATTTGTTGTGCCAAATCTGCAGGCTCACCTCCCGCTATGGACCCTCCTACTCCACACACACACACACACACACACACACACACACACACACACGCACACCAGGCTGTCAAGCAGCCTTCTACCGCCACCTCTCTCAGGCCTTCATGCACCATAATTCACTTCAGTAAGCATTAGCTCCGATTAAAATGTAGCCAAACTCTATAGACTTGCCAGGTTTTGTCTGTTTCATGCCCGTTGGCCTTACATGAACAGTTCTGGCCTCCAACCTGACATATTTGTTTGGGAGCAGAGTCGTTGTTGAGTGACTGATATGTATGAAGGTCCAAAGCCAACATATTCTAAAGAAAGACAATTAGTTCAGCATAACACCAAACACCCTCTCTCTCTCTCTCCCCCCCCTTTCTCTCCTGTTTTTCCCCCGTTTTCTCCCCCTTTCTCTCCCGCTCTCTCTCTCCCAACTCCCTCTCTCTCTCTTTCTCTCTCTCTTGATTATTCTTTATGATTCTCCTCACCTCTGTTCCATCTGTGCACATCTGCATTGAAAGAAAAGAATGAAAGATAAAAGAGTGGACAGACAGTCAGAGAGGCATACTAATTCTTCCTTTTTGGAAACCTCAGATTCAGTGGGAATTATGCTCCAATAAAATTCATAGGTCTGGAAGGAGTGGGAGGTTGTAGAGAGTCAGGGGGGAAAAGAGGGAAGGGACGGAGGGAGGAGGGGGTTCCACTCTTCCCCCTTCTATTGTGCTGACGTGGCTCTCGCTTACTGTTCTGCAGTGACCAGCACAGCAACACTAAATGTTTCTGTCTTTTCTCTTTCTCATCTTCTTTTTTCTATCTTTGTCGTATGCCCTCTCTCCCTCTCTTACAGTGCTGCTTTTTCATTTGTTTTGTATTTTCTCTTAGTCTGTTTTCTCTTTTCTTTCTCTCACTCTGAAGTCACTGTTTCTCAGAGAGATGTATTAGCCAACGTTCCTTCCCGTTGCATGCTGGGTAAGACTGACATATTTATTTATGCACGTTATCAAACAGTGCAGAACTCTAAAATTGTGTGACCTAGACTGGAATATGTTCTCCAGACAATCCCAAGAATTGTGAATGATTGAGGGAAAGAGTTGGAGAAAGAGAGAGAGAGAGAGAGTGTGTGTGTGTGTGTGTGAGAGAGAGAGAGAGAGAGAGAGAAGTTTGAGCTTTAAATAACCTTTATTGGGTCTGGGAACCCACAACACAATAAACACTCAAACAACACCATGGTTACACATCAGTTAAAAACATGACACCAAATCTTCCTCCACAGTAACTTAACACAACAACCTCTGAATACCACATATGCTCATAAACAGATCAATGTTGTTAACCAGTTTGTAATAAGCAAACTCAACCCTCAGTCTCGCTCCAACATCCCCTCCAGCATGCCCACCATATCCAGAGACCCCTGTCCCCAAATACTGTTCTTTCATATCTTCCAGATTGCTAATTTCGCTGCCCCTGACACAAAGTTAAGTAGGAGAACTACACCCCTTCGACCAAACCTGGACTTCGGCCCAAATATAAACTGTTGGGAAGAGATATGGCTCCATGTATTGTCCTCCATTGGAGGTCAGCTGTCCTCTTTTCAATAGGCAGTTTATATAAAGACCTCCAACAGCCTTTTGGGGGAGGCACCTGGACCAAACACACCCGCCCACCTCGTCGATTTGATCCATTCCAGGGTAGAAGCACGGGACACTTTTACACAGATATTGTACATGCCTTCTTCCCCACCACCTTGAACTCCCCCAGCTCCAGAGTATCGAAGGAAAGCAGAATCCCCACGTCCTCCTCGAATGGTGGTCCACGCGATCAAAAGCCTTCTCCTGATCCAAAGAAAGTAAACCCGTATTCATATCAGACAGTTTAGAAATGTCTAAAACATCTCTTATTAGAAACAAGTTATCAACAACAGAATGGCCAGGTACACAGTGAGACTGGTCCTTGTGGACCAACAGCCCCAGATACTCTTTCAACCTGTTTGAGAGACATTTAGATACAATTTTATATTCTGCACACAGCAATGCAACACAGCAAGCCACATCCCCCTTTTTTGGCAACAATGAAAGCACAGCACATTGACAGGATATAGGAAGACATCCCTCATGAAAAGATTCACACCACTTCAAAAAAAGCCTCCCCAATAGACCCCCAAAAGTGCTTCTAGAACTCAGATGGTAAACCATCGATGCCTGGGGCTCAGCCTGATGAGAGCTGCAGAGTAATGTCAGAGTCCAAAGCAACTCTCTGACCAGGGCCCAATTGAGGAAGTTCATGTAACAGGATCACAATCCTCCACCTTATAGAGGGCAGAGTAGAAATCCATGGCATGTTGGCGCATCTCACCGTCATCCGTGGTCATCTTCCCACCAGGGAAACGAGGGCAGACCATCTGTTGCGTTGCAATGTCGACTGCCCAAGGTTTTTTTTATAAAGTAGCAAGGATAGGATAGGCACCCTTCACTCTTTCATGTAAAAACAATCTCAGTTCATGTCTCTTGTCCTGTAAGTTCATAACTAGACCAGGGTCATTCTGAGTGTGCAACTTCAACTCAATAGATTTGATGTCCTGTTCAAGGGCCCTGATAGTCTCTTTAACTTCAATACGAGACAGAGCAGTATACTGTTGACAAAACAACCTCCCACCATTGTCTTGTAACCCTCCATTTTTCCCAAAACAACAAAATCCTTTGACAAAACATGACATCATGTAACAATTTAACATTACAATACCAATAAGGTGATGACCTTCGTGGACAAGACACGTGAATATCAACAGACACATTGTGGTGATCAGAAAAACCCACAGGAGTGACACCTTCCTACCCTACTACAGTAGTGCTCAGATACAGACAACCTGTCTAACCTTGCTGTACTGAGACCACCTTCAATAACCTTTAACCATGTGTACTGCCTAACTTTTGCATTCCTTACTCTCCACATATCAGAAAGCTCAAACTCAGTTAATAGACCAGACAGGCAAGTAGGTGACCACAGGTGAAGTTCTTCAGCAGTGCTATCAACAGTAAAATCCACAGTACAGTTCCAGTCCCCCCCTAAAATCACACACACCTCTTGGTCATACAGTCTTAAGGTTTCCTTTATTTGATCAAATGCAGCAATATGCTCTGTACCCTCATTAGGAGCATAAACATGAAAAAAATAAAAACATAACATCCGCCTTGACCAATAAAACCAGACCCTTGACCATTTCTGTTGTAGATACCACAGTCTAAGTCTGAGGAAAACAAAATTGCCACCCCTGCACTGAAATTAGTACTGTGACTGAGTATATGCTGCCCCTCCCACCACATACCCAAGTCAACCTCATTTTCCTCATCACTATGTGTCTCCTGTAGGAAAACTATATTAAGCCTTTTCTGTTTTATTACTTCTAATACCCAAGCCCTCGTATTCCTGTCCCTTCCCCCATTAATATTGAGAGAACCTACCCTTAGTACCTCCATATAGAAAAGAGAAGGAAAAGCAGAAGAAACCACAGAGAAACCAGGCAAAATAATAGAACACCCTATGAGGCAAAATCATCATCATTGTTTTCATTTTCTCTTAACCTGACCATGTTTCCCACTACCTTTTGCTGCCATAACAGGAGTAACACATTTCCTGAAGCAAAAACACTTCTTCTCACTCAACTGGTCTAACCCCACCATCTTCTGTAACATCACAGCTGACCTCACAAACTTATCAACATTAAAAAAATCTGCCAATTTGACAGATTTCCCAAATGTCTGATCCAGGAACCCATTTACCTCTAGATTGTAAATTAAATTGTCACCAGCTGCTATCATATCAAGAGAGATATCATTCTCCTGGTCCTCCTCAACTGAGGCCACAGACCCCTGACTCCCCTCAGCCACATCCCTCTCAACACTCCCCACTTGCACCCCATCAATTGTACTGGGCATCTCCTCCACTACCTGGGAGACTAGCCCCACCTGAACCCTGTCCTGTACCCCAATACTCATAGTGGGTATCTCCTCCACTACCTGGGAGACTAGCCCCGCCTGAACCCTGTCCTGTACCCCATTACTCATAGTGGGCATCTCCTCCACTACCTGGGAGACTAGCCCCACCTGAACCCTGTCCTGTACCCCATTACTCATAGTGGGCATCTCCTCCACTACCTGGGAGACTAGCTCCACATGAACCTTCTGCTGTACCCCAGTACTCATAGTGGGCATCTCCTCCACTACCTGGGAAACTAGCCCCGCCTGAACCCTGTCCTGTACCCCAGTACTCATAGTGGGCATCTCCTCCACTACCTGGGAGACTAGCCCCGCCTGAACCCTGTCCTGTACCCCAGTACTCATAGTGGGTATCTCCTCCACTACCTGGGAGACTAGCCCCGCCTGAACCCTGTCCTGTACCCCAGTACTCATAGTGGGCATCTCCTCCACTACCTGGGAGACTAGCTCCACATGAACCCTGTCCTGTACCCCAGTACTCATAGTGGGCATCTCCTCCACTACCTGGGAGCCTAGCCCCGCCTGAACCCTGTCCTGTACCCCAGTACTCATAGTGGGCATCTCCTCCACTACCTGGGAGACTAGCTCCACATGAACCCTGTCCTGTACCCCAGTACTCATAGTGGGCATCTCCTCCACTACCTGGGAGACTAGCCCCGCCTGAACCCTGTCCTGTACCCCAGTACTCATAGTGGGCATCTCCTCCACTACCTGGGAGACTAGCTCCACATGAACCCTGTCCTGTACCCCAGTACTCATAGTGGGCATCTCCTCCACTACCTGGGAGACTAGCCCCGCCTGAACCCTGTCCTGTACCCCAGTACTCATAGTGGGCATCTACTCCACTACCTGGGAGACTAGCCCCGCATGAACCCTGTCCTGTACCCCAGTACTCATAGTGGGCATCTCCTCCACTACCTGGGAGACTAGCTCCACATGAACCCTGTCCTGTACCCCAGTACTCATAGTGGGCATCTCCTCCACTACCTGGGAGACTAGCTCCACATGAACCTTCTGCTGTACCCCATCACTCGTGCTGGACATCTCCCCACCGGAGGAAATGACTCCCCAGATCCGTCCTTACCTCCTACAACAATATTTTTCTGCTGCATAACAGACGCTATGTTCCCCTCTGGTTCAAGTTGCAACTTCGTTCCCTCAACACGGACAACTTGTTCCTCAGCAACAGGTGACTGTTCTACCACTGTCGGCCCACCTCTTCCTACATCAGTGGGCCCAGGCATTACAAGGACCACCTGCGTCCCTCCCTCCACCTTCTCCCTTTTCGGGCAAGCATGTCACTTATGGGCAACATCCCCACACTCAAAACACTATTGACTACCAGTACTAGCATAAGCCATATACAGTCTGCTGTCATACTTGACTTTAAACGATAACTCCAAAGTCTGCTCCGGTGAGCCCAAAAACATAAACACCTGTCGACATAACCTGTTTCAGAGCCGGGTGTTTGCAACCCAACGGGACAAACTTTCCAAACCGCAATAACCCGCGTTCCAATAGCTCATTGGGAATAAACGGCAGTACATTTCTCCTTGTTGACGGAAAAAAAGTGCCGTAACTTGAATAAACATACCTATGAAGTACAGCATGCTCAACCATATGATCAACAAGACTCTCTTCTTTAAGAAGTACTTCATGCTCAACCATACGATCAACAAGACGCTCTTCTTTAAGTACACCATGCTCAACCATATGATCAACAAGACTCTCTTCTTTAAGAAGTACACCATGCTCAACCATACGATCAACAAGACTCTCTTCTATAAGAAGTACACCATGCTCAACCATACGATCAACAAGACTCTCTTCTTTAAGAAGTACACCATGCTCAACCATACGATCAACAAGACTCTCTTCTATAAGAAGTACACCATGCTCAACCATACGATCAACAAGACTCTCTTCTTTAAGAAGTACACCATGCTCAACCATACGATCAACAAGACTCTCTTCTTTAAGAAGTACACCATGCTCAACCATATGATCAACAAGACTCTCTTCTTTAAGAAGTACTTCATGCTCAACCTATACGATCAACAAGACGCTCTTCTTTAAGTACACCATGCTCAACCATACGATCAACAATACTCTCTTCTTTAAGAAGTACACCATGCTCAACCATACGATCAACAAGACTCTCTTCTTTAAGAAGTACACCATGCTCAACCATACGATCAACAAGACTCTCTTCTTTAAGAAGTACACCATGCTCAACCATACGATCAACAAGACTCTCTTCTATAAGAAGTACACCATGCTCAACCATACGATCAACAAGACTCTCTTCTATAAGAAGTACACCATGCTCAACCATACGATCAACAAGACTCTCTTCTATAAGAAGTACACCATGCTCAACCATACGATCAACAAGACGCTCTTCTTTAAGTACACCATGCTCAACCATACGATCAACAAGACTCTCTTCTTTAAGAAGTACACCATGCTCAACCATACGATCAACAAGACTCTCTTCTTTAAGAAGTACACCATGCTGAACCATACGATCAACAAGACCCTCTTCTTTAAGAAGTACACCATGCTCAACCATACGATCAACAAGACACTCTTCTTTAAGAAAAACCACCACCGCTTTATTCATCCGCGATGCATAAGCAACATTCTCATATCCTACCTTCTCTCCTACAGTGACCAGAAACTCCTCCGCAGTGACGGTAGCTTCAGTAACACACCTAAACCTGTGCTGAAGTGACAGGGACGGCGTCCCCATGTGGGTCGCCATCCCCGCCAAAGGCAGGACAATTTCAACAAAAGAAAAAACATTATACTTAATTCTACGTCAACAAATAACTAAAATAAATGATCACCTTAATCATGCATAGAAAAAGGAAAACCACCAAGAAAAGTAAAACAAGAATGAAAAAACAGGCAATCTAATTCCAGACAACACTCGCACTCACATACAATTCCCAGCATGCACCAAACACTCCCAGCATCCAGAGAGAGAGAGAGGGAGGGATCGGATTCTGTAGTAGAGGGAAGAGAGAAAATCCCCAAATCCCATTCTTGGGAGTTAAGTTGACAGCCAAGTGTGTCAAGAATGTCTCCTTGATCACAACAGTTCTCCGGGTGGCTCTAGAGTTCTTAGGGAATGAGGCTAGGTAGCCTGGAGGAGGCCTGGAGGAGGACTGAAGGAGGCCTGGAGGAGGCCTGGAGGAGGACTGAAGGAGGCCTGGAGGAGGCCTGGAGGAGGACTGAAGGAGGCCTGGAGGAGTCCTGGAGGATGACTGGAGAAGGCCTGGAGGAGGACTGGAGGAGGCCTGGAGGAGGACTGAAGGAGGCCTGGGGGAGGCCTGAAAAGCAGATGTTTGATCCACATCAAGGCTTTTCTTAAAGGCTTAATGAAAATCTGAGTTCAGTCACAAGTCTACAGGACATGTCCTCTCATGAACTCCAAAGTCCTATTTATTTTGAACTTAATGAAATGGCTGAAAGCTCAAACTAGGGCTTCTCTTCTGTTTATGATAAACGTACAGACTTATGAAATAGTCTGAAGCAGTGCTCTAGAAAGGACCAAAACTCTTCTAGAACAAACTAAACAAAATCAGAATAATTCTAGATCTTTTGAAAAAGACATTGCAGAACTTTAAGATTTAAGAAAAGTTATTGAGCCCTGTGGTCAAGAGTAGTTTAATAGACGTCTGTGCTGTGGTCAGTAGTTGACTCCAGTTGTCCACCTCAACATGGAGAGAGAGTAATGCATGCAGAGCAGAATTAGGTAGCCGCTAATTATCAAAATCTAGAAAAGAGACGTTAAATTCTACAACCACCTAAAAGGAAGCGATTCCCAAACCTTCCATAACAAAGCCATCACCTACAGAGAGATGAACCTGGAGAAGAGTCCCCTAAGCAAGCTGGTCCTGGGGCTCTGTTCACAAACAGACCCCACAGAGCTCCAGGACAGCAACACAATTAGACCCAACCAAATCATGAGAAAACCAAAATATAATTACTTGACACATTGGAAAGAATTAACAAAAAAACAGAGCAAACTAGAATGCTATTTGGCCCTACACAGAGACTACACAGTGGCAGAATATCTGACCACTGTGACTGACCCAAACTTAAGGAAAGCTTTGACTATGCACAGACTCAGTGAGCATAGCCTTGATATTGAGACAGGCTATGTGCACACTGCCCACAAAATGAGGTGGAAACTGAGCTGCACTTCCTAACCTCCTGCCCAATGTATGACCATATTAGAGAGACATATTTCCCTCAGATTACACAGATCCACAAAGAATTCAAAAACAAACCTGATTTTGATAAACTCCCAAATCTACTGGGTGAAATACCACAGTGTGCCATCACAGCAGAAAGATGTGTGACCTGTTGCCACAAGAAAAGGTGAAGAACAAACACCATTGTAAATACAACCCATATTTATGCTTATTTATTTTCCCTTCTGTACTTTAACCATTTGTACATCATTACAACACTGTATATATACATAATATGACATTTGTAATGTCTTTATTCTTTTGAAACTTCTGTGAGTTTAATGTTTACTGTTCATTTTGATTGTTTATTTCACTTTTGTATATTATCTATTCCACTTGCTTTGGCAGTGTTAACATATGTTTCCCATGCCAATAAAGCCCTTGAATTGAATTGAGTACAGCTAATATCTTCCAGAAGGCAGAAAGAGCGAGATCATTTGGTCCAGTTCTTTCTCTCTATTACCCTCTCTACTACTACTAAACTTTGGCTCTTAGCCTGATTTGATAAGACTGTAACATCCTGCTACATCCCCAACCCCCCCTCCCCCCACCAACACATTTTTGATTAGGAACATTACGAGCATGTTCTATCAAACCCACAGACGTGGAAGAAGTGATTCATTAGAGGATGGGGGGGTCTGAAACAGAGAGAGTCTGTACTGTGGTGGTTTCCCATCTACCTCTTCAGGGATTATAAATAGACCAACAGACCAAAGGGACAGTTGGCTTCTCTCAACATGTCCTTACCTCTGACTCTAATGTTCAGACTCCTACGTCAGAATAGTCTGGAATGTTCTTTGTGAAAGAACTCTCTGTCCCTCTTTTACAGTTTCCCGAAGAGATGAGCAGTTGGAAGTCAGAAGTCACAAAATACACATACATTTACATATGCACACACTCATCGTTTCAGAGATGTTACACAGGGTTTCCATGGTCTACAGTAGGTTTCTCTCTCTCACACACTCAGTGGGGTTAGTAGGGTGAACAATTGACAACATCAGTGGACTACACAGCGACTTATATCTCGCAGTGGGGTGTCTTGGGATCTATGCCTCTGGCAGGACTGTAGTAGCTGGGTGGTCTCATCTCCTCCTCCTTCTCTCTCCCCTCTCCCTTCTCTCCCTCTCTTCTTCCTCCTCCCTTCTTCCAAATTGGTTTGGAAGAGAAAACAGGAGTGGTAGCCAAGGATCTCGAAGAGAGAAGTCAACAGTTAAATGACAAGCTGAGGAAAGCCATGTCACAATTGTGCTCCTCCCAGATCAGTCTTTCTGACAGAGCACATATTCTAGCTTTCCCTTTGCGTTTTAGAGGTGACATGCTGTTCATTACTATCTTATCTTTCATTGGGGGCCACTACCAACACTCTCTCTCTCTACACACACACACACACACACACACACACACACACACACACACACACACACACACACACACACACACACACACACACACACACACACACACACACACACACATACAGAGAGCAGATGTGGGTGGGGAGTTAGACACAGAGGTATGCCAGCACAGCGAAACCGGAGACACAGTGGCAAACCAAATCACTCTCCCCGTCTTCTCCCCTCTTAAACCAATAAATACCGAACACAGCTATTAGCTACAGCCTATATCCAACTCATCTGTTCTGGTAAAGCACAATTATAACCAGTTGTACGTACCAATTATCCTAAGAGGCTGAATAACTCAGTTCTACTTACTCATAAAGTTGTACTGTTTTTTAAACATTTACTAATAGTGTTATTAATGTATTACAAGTCACACTCATTGGTTGCTAGAACAGGATGTAATTTATCTACAGTGTCTGATTGGCTGTTTGGGGCATCTGGGAGCTATATGATTGGCTGTCAGGGGAGTCTTGCATTCCCACACTTTTCCAGACTTTTCTTGAAAGATGCTGTAGGGAAGTGGCGCTGCCAGGGTAAACCAACCATTACAACCATCACCCTCTCTCTCTCAGACACGTTCACACACACACACGGAAGTTGCAGCGATGAGACAAGACTGTAACTACGAATTAGGGAGAAAATTTAGAATAAATAAATAAATTAAACACACCAGAGCTGAGATCCAACTCCCTCCCTTCCGACTAAGCTAACGGGAACCACTCACAGTGCACTGCAGCCATAGTTGTGTTACAGTGCCCTTTCAGGAGGGTTTCAAATCTATAATTGAAAGACTTTTGTGTTTTTTCATTAATAAATAATAATTCAACCCAGACTCTCTGTCTCCCCTTCCTCTCTCTTTCTCACCTTTTTGTCACCACAAAACTGTTCAGTCACTCTACATTCCATCGTTCTGCTCATGGGCAAGCGATCCGATGTTGCCACTCCCTGCTCTGCTGAGATGAGCTGAGCTTAGCTGGTCTGCTCCAAAGGGTTGTCTGAGGACTCTGGAGCTGAGCTGAGCTTAGGGGTAGAGAGGAATGCACCAGTGGCAAGTTGGCAACTCTTACTGTAGCCTGCTCTCACCGCTCTTCTTCTTCTTACCATGTTCTGTTCTGCTCTGTTCTGTTCTGTTCTGCTCTGTTCTGTTCTGCTCTGTTCTGCTCTGTTCTGCTCTGCTCTGCTCTGTTCTGCTCTGTTCTGTTCTGTTCTGCTCTGCTCTGTTCTGTTCTGCTCTGCTCTGCTCTGTTCTGCTCTGCTCTGTTCTGCTCTGTTCTGCTCTGCTCTGTTCTGCTCTGCTCTGTTCTGCTCTGCTCTGCTCTCAAAGCATCTGCCACTCAAACTCAAGCAGCTGCAGCCTCTCTCTCTCTCTTTCTCTCTCTCTGAGCCAAAGAGAATTCCTCTGGAACACACTGCCAAGACGTGTGGACACTGCATGAAGTGATTATAGGCCTGTCTTTCTGTCTTTACTGAGTGAGAGAGAGAAACAGTTAGAGATAGAGATTGACAGACAATGAGGGGAGAGTGAAAGTGGAGAAAATAGAAAATGGCTGATGATGAGAAATCCATATTTTTCCATCAGTGACTAGAGCGCTTTCCCCCTCCTCTCTTTCCTTTCCTCCCTCCTTCCTCTCCTCCCTTCCTCTCTCAAGTGTCTGTCTGCTCCTAACCTCAGGCTCCAGAACCTTCTCACTGCTCTCCCGTCAAGGCATCTTTCCTCCAAGCCCTCTGTTTGGCTCTCTGTCTCATAGACGCTCTAATGCTGTGTTTCCACGGTGACCACAGCCTGGAAGCCAGGTGCTGCAAAACCCCGGCAAACACAAAGATCCAAATGTTCAGGAAAGATCTTGCCTTCCCAGACGAGGAGTCATTCGTCTGGAGTTCCTCTAACTGCACTGCCCAATTTACAGTAGGCCCCACATCAAATTATTTTTCCACCGGCACAGGTTTCATAAATTCACAAATAGCGATTAAATATTCACTTACTTTTTGAAAATCTTCCTCTGATTTGTCATCCAAAGGGTCCCAGCTACAACATCTAGTGTCATTTTGTTAGATAAAATCCTTCTTTATATCCCAAAAAGTCTGTTTAGTTGGAGCCATCTATTTGAGTAATCCACTCGTTCAACATGCAGAGAAAGGAATCCAAAAAGCTACCGCTAAACTTTGTTAAAACTTTGTTAAAACTGAAATATTATTGTTTAATTACAAATAGCGACTAATTTGAGGGTATCTGAGGAAACATATTTTGACTTAAATACGTTTCCTCAGATACCCTAAAATTAATCGCTATTTGTAATTAAACAATAATATTTCATACGGAAAGAAATATGTTCAATAGGAAAATTATATTAGCAGGTGCGTGTCCTCTTCGTCGCGCGGTCATACACAAATTTCCAAGTCTGTGTCCCTGTATCAAAACTCACTATTCTTCCTCGTTTTGGAAGAAACAAGCCTGAAACCTTGAACAAAGACTACTGACACCCAGTGGAAGCCATAGGAATTGTATACTGGGAGCTAGATTACATTTTTCCCTATACGTTCCGTTTGAAGAGCATGGGCTCTCAAAAAAAACTATTCTTGTTGTTTTTTCTTTGGATTTTCTCCTACCATATCTGTTGTGTTAAAGTCTCCTACATTATTTTAACATTCCTACAGAGTGTTTTATTTCCAATGGTACCAATTATATGCATATCCTGGCTTCTGGGCCTGAGTAACAGGCATTTTACTTTGTGCACGTCATTCAGACAGAAATGGAGAAAAATAGATCCTAGCCTGAAGAAGTTTTAAATTGTGAAGTTAGAAAATAAATAGAGAGATGTTTCCAAACTAAAGTATAGGACTGCTTTACTTCTCATGTGAGACATTTACTTACCCTTTGTGTCTAAGTGTAAATGAGCAAATACAGTCACAAATATAGATGTAGGATCTTAATTTGATCACTCTTTTGTTGCTAAGAATTTTCAAGCAAAGCAGGAAATGCGAACTTGTTTCTAAAGTTTGTAATTTCCACTTAGAAATTTCAGACTTGATTTGCCCTAATGACATTTGTATCAAAACCCTACAAAAATGTCCATTAATTGTAATCTACATAATAATTCCCATTTCTGTTACTGCGGGATTATTTTCCTGCTTCAGCAAACTGGCTCAAATTAAGATCCTACATCTGTTGCTTCACAATATGCCAATTTATTAGTGCAGCATAGCTTTAGCTTCACACTCTCAGATTCTTTCTTTGTAGTTAAAAAAACACTTTGCAAAGACAACTAATACGCTAAGACAATTCAGTCATGATGGATTCCATAAACTCAGCAGGTTTCTACCTCTTTCCTCTACCCTTAAAACAAATGCATCTGTCTAGTCCTGGGACTTATGAATGGTGCCAGAACTAAATGTGAGTCTAACCTGCACATGTATGTGAGTACCCCATTGTCTTCTGGGAAAAGCAAGGCCCGCCCCCTTGTTGGGGGGCTGAGAATGTCCCAGAAGGCCTTGCTCTAAGGGCATATGTCTCACAGATGTAGCTGGCGCTCACAAAATGGAGGGAGAGTTTAGACTAGGCATGCAGATGGAGGGATGGAGGGAGAGTTTAGACTAGGCATGCAGATGAAGGGATGGAGGGAGGGAAGAAGAGAGGTGGGTGCTCCTGAAGAGGGAGAGAGTGGGTTGAAACTTCCCTTTCACTTCTCCTCTGTTCCTTTCACCCCTTTTTCCTGTTTTTGTTTGTCCCGTGTTTTGTTGTTCTATAAATACTCCTTTATTCTGGCTTTCATTCTCTTTCTCAGCATCTCTTCTCATATCCCCTTTATTTTCAAACGTATGTCTCTAGCCTTCTTTTTTCCTTCTTTCTCTCCCTCCCCTGTCCCTCTCTCTCTCTGTCTCTCTATGTGTCTGGTGGATGGATCAGGTCAGAGAGAGGAGGAGAGGAAAGGAGGAGAGGGGAAGAGGGGTTTGGGAAAATGAGAAAGTGTTTTCGACGGCCGCCCAGGGACCACATGCTATTCTCATTACTCTGTTCTCCTTCCTGTCCTACTCTCTCTCTCTCTCTCTCTCTCTCTCTCTCACTCTCTTCCTCCCTCTCTCCCTCTCTCTCTCTCTCTCTCTGTCTCTCTCTCTCACTCTCCCTCTCTCTCCCTCTCTCTCTCCCTCTCTCTCTCTCCCTCCCCCTGTCTCTCCCTCTCTCTCTCTCCCTCCATCTCTCTCTTCCATACTTTTCTCTCCAACCCTCCCAGCTCTGTTCTGTTCTGTAATCTGGCCAGTGTTGGCGGGTTGGAGAGAGCTATTGTTTACTTTAGATGCTCCAAGACGTCATTTAGATGTCTCCCCTGTCCAAGCCGTTGTCATATCTTCTGTCCCATGTTCTTCATCCTTCTCCCTGTTTGTTTCCTCTGCCTGCTTCAGTATATAACAATGTATTGACTGTGTCTCTAAAGGTTATCATAGTGTAGTTTCAGTGCAGTACACCATTTATTTGACTAACTGCATTTTGGGATTTTCAGATTTTACTCTCGAAAACAATACTTTAAATAAAACCCATGTAAGGATGTGGTCCTCTGACTCTCCCTGTTCAGCACATTACATAAACAGGTGTGTTATAACTCCTCTCTCTGTCCCCCCTCTCTATCTCTCGCGCTCCATTCTTCCATCCCACTCTTCTCCCTTCTCAGCTGATGTGTTTCCTGAGGACTTCTCCATCCTGGCTACAGTGAAGCCTAAGAAGGGCTCCCAGTCCTTCCTTCTGTCTGTGTATAACGAGCAGGGTATCCAGCAGCTTGGGGTGGAGGTGGGACGCTCTCCTGTCTTCCTGTATGAGGACCACATGGGTAAACCCAGCCCTGAGGACTACCCCCTCTTCAGAGGTCTCAATCTGGCCGATGGAAAGTAGGTTCACCTCATTCCACACACAGTATTACTATGCCATTAGATAGTACACTGATATCATTACATAGTACGTTATATATATATATAGTACTTTATAGTCAAACTATCTCCTCTTCAGAGGACTCATACCGGCCAACGGAAAGTATGTTGACCTTGTCTGATACCATACCATACAATAAACCCTAGTCATCCTGCAGTATACCTTATCACTCTGCCTAGTGCGTACACAGCTTGTAAACTATGATATACAATGGAACGCATATACTGCATTATATCACACTAGTCGCTCTTCAGAGGCCTCAACAGTGACATCTGTTATACTGTACCATATCAGACAATCTGCTGTCAGTTTAGCTGCTTGCTTCTCTGTAATCAGAGCTCAGGTGTGGGTTGGTGTAGCTTTGATGCGTCTGGTGGACACACTACTGTGGGGTTTAGTTGTGCAGGTGACCGGTCACCCATGTTCCTTATCTCAATTATCTACTGTCTGTCCATCTAACACATAGCTTGTTATCTAGCTAGGCAGTCAACCAAGGTAGTTTGTATTATATATAAAGACCTGCTCGGATTGACAGTAGCTGAGCTTTGTGCGCTACAGTGCCCTCGGATGTGTAGACATTGAACTCATGGATACATCCCTATCCTGAACAAAACATCCCTATCCTGAACAAAACATCCCTGTCCTGAACAAAACATCCCTATCCTGATCAAAACATCCCTGTCCTGATCAAAACATCCCTGTCCTGAACAAAACATCCCTATCCTGATCAAAACATCCCTATCCTGATCAAAACATCCCTATCCTGATCAAAACATCCCTATCTTGAACAAAACATCCCTGTCCTGGACAAAACATCCATATCCTGAACAAAACATCCCTATCCTGAACAAAACATCCCTATCCTGAACAAAACATCCATATCCTGAACAAAACATCCCTATCCTGAACAAAACATCCCTATCCTGAACAAAACATCCCTGTCCTGAACAAAACATTCCTGTCCTGAACAAAACATCCATATCCTGAACAAAACATCCCTATCCTGAACAAAACATCCCTATCCTGAACAAAACATCCATATCCTGAACAAAACATCCCTATCCTGAACAAAACATCCCTATCCTGAACAAAACATCCCTAACCTGAACAAAACATCCCTGTCCTGAACAAAACATCCCTATCTTGAACAATACATCCCTATCCAACCTTTCTTTGGCCACCTTTCCTTCCAGTTCTCTGCTGCCAATGACTGGAACGAATTGCAAAATTCACTGAAGCTGGAGACTCATATCTCCCTCACTAACTTTAAGCATCAGCTGTCAGAGCAGTTTACCGATCACTATACCTGTACACAGCCAATCTGTAAATAGCACACCCAACTACCTCATCCCCATATTATTACTTACCCTCTTGCTCTTTTGCACCCCAGTATCTCTACTTGCACATCTATCACTCCAGTGTTAATGCTGAATTGTAATTGTTTCTCCTCTATGGCCTATGCCTTACCTCCCTACTCTTCTACATTTGCACACACTGTACATAGACTTTTCTATTGTGTTATTTGACTGTATGTTTGTTCATGTGTAACTCTGTGTTGTTGTTTTCGTCGCACTGCTTTGCTTTATCTTGGCCAGGTCGCAGTTGTAAATGAGAACTTGTTCTCAACTGGCCTACCTGGTTAAATAAAGCTGAAATAAAAAAATAAAAATATCCTGGACAAAACATCCCTGTACTCTAGCCTGGTTGTAATATCAGTGTTTCACTAGTCCCACAACTCGCAACTGTAGCAAAGTGAAACGTGTGGGACATTTTATCCATCTCAAAGCTAGTATAACTGTAGTGAAACGTGTGTGTGTGTGTGTGTGTGTGTGTGAGAGAGAGAGCTAACATTCTGTTCCTGTCCCCAGGTGGCATAGAGTGGCCATCAGTGTTCACAAACAGAGCATCACCATCATCCTGGACTGTAAAAAGAAGACCACGCAGAAACTGTCCAGGAGCCCACACCCCATCATCGACACCAAAGGAATTGTGGTTTTCGGAACTAGAATACTCGATGAAGAAGTCTTTGAGGTAGATCTGCTGGCTTATCTACATGGTCCTTCTCTTCGTCCTATTCATTGATGGTGATATTTATGATTTGTGTTCTAAAACCTAAAGTTGAGTGGAAATGAGCCGTGCACAGATCGTCATCTCTGCCCGTTGAACTGCAAAGATGTTTTTGGTCTGGATTTTCAGGCTGGATTGTCTTGTTATTATTGTGAAGACTTAGATCAGGTGTTTCATAAAGTGTTGCTGTGAACACCTATTTCACAGCTAGCAGTTCCAAATAGTCCCCCCCCCCCATCCCCTCAATCTCTTTCTCTTGCCGTCCCAACTCACTGCCACGCCTTTGTGTACACTAAGAGAGGCGTTGAACTCGGTCAGATAGTGGACATTTTTTCATTGCGAGAACTAGTGTTCACCTCCCCCTCCTGCCATCCCTCCATCCCTTGTTCTTTAAACTATGCTTTGTGGTTGGAGTAGACTTGAGCTGATTTGGAGATCAGTGACAGACAGCCAAGCCCTGGGGGTTATCACAGAGACCTGGAGACACCTGACAAGCATCCTAATATCAAATACTGCTGCTTATGCCAGAGATGGAGAAAAGAGATAAAGGTTGTGGTATATTCTTTTTGAACATTTGGTTGTAACTTTTTATATAGGAGTTGCTAAGGTAGTGATCCAACTGTTCTTTGTACTTTTTAAAGTAAGCCCTGTGAAGAGGATGAAAGAAAATTGTGCTCACTCGTCTGAACAGAACACACACACGAATACACCCCACAGTGGGTAGTGTTAGGGCTGGGCGATATGGCCTAAATATCATATCACTGTATTTTCCTAATATTTTATGGTATGACGGTATTTGTGTTCTTTAAGAGTAGTGTGTGACTCTAGGGTGAAAACATACATTCTAAGTGATTTCAATGGGACTCTCTCCATTCTGATTGTTTTATACTGTTCAGTTATAGACTTCAACCAAAAATTATTTTCTGCATTTTCATATTTCTGCATTTCCTGCACTCATTTGATATCATTTCCACACTGCCACGTAGGGCTGTACAAAATTGGCAAAAAAAACTAGGCCTTGTTTTAAATCAAATGTTGCAATTGGGATTTGACATGCAGTTTAGATCAGAACACTTGTGGGAACCGTTGGAATCATGGAAACATTCTAATTATTCTAATTCTATAGTTAGAAGATAATAGTGGGCACTTGAGATGCAAAACATGTTTATGTTAATGAACGGTCAATTACTGTGGGACAGGCCGTCTTTTGGATGAAAATAACCAGCTGACAAAATGCCATGACCGCATTGGATCCACTTCATGTAGTCCAAAGATACTTCACTTATTTCATTGGTAACACCTTTTATAGAAATAATATTTTTTCTGTATGCTTTTTGTCAACCTGGACTCTATGCTTTAAGTGCAATCTACACACATATTGTGAGTTTGTGTGTGTGTGTGCACGTTCCTGAGCGCATGCATGTGTGTTTCAAGTTTCAAGTTTTTTTGTGTGAGTGAATACAGCGTGTGAGTGAATACAGTGTCTGAGTGAATACAGTGTCTGAGTGAATACAGTGTGTGAGTGAATACAGTGTGTGAGTGAATACAGTGTCTGAGTGAATACAGTGTGTGAGTGAATACAGTGTCTGAGTGAATACAGTGTCTGAGTGAATACAGTGTCTGAGTGAATACAGTGTGTGAGTGAATACAGTGTGTGAGTGAATACAGTGTATGAGTGAATACAGTGTGTGAGTGAATACAGTGTGTGAGTGAATACAGTGTCTCAGTGAATACAGTGTCTCAGTGAATACAGTGTCTGAGTGTATACAGTGTGTGAGTGAATACAGTGTCTGAGTTTATACAGTGTGTGAGTGTATACAGTGTGTGAGTGAATACAGTGTGTGAGTGAATACAGTGTGTGAGTGAATAC